>NC_057716.1:67354334-67390393 GCF_004010195.1 Chiloscyllium plagiosum
GGAGTTGAAGTGTTGGGCTACGGGGTGGTTGGGTTGGTTGGTCCGGGTGTCCCAGAGGTGTTCTCTGAAATGTTCCGCAAGTAGGCGGCTGTCTCCCCAATATAGAGGAGGCCACATCGGGTGCAGTGGATGCAATAACTGATGTGTGTGGAGGTGCAGGTGAATTTGTGGCGGATATGGAAGTGTCCCTTGGGGCCTTGGAGGGAAGTAAGGGGGGAGGTTTGGGTGCAAGTTTTGCATTTCTTGCGGTTGCAGGGGAAGGTGCCGAGAGTGGAGGTTGGGTTGGTGGTGGGTGTGGACCTGACGAGGGAGTCACGGAGGGAGTGGTCTTTTCGGAACGCTGATAGGGGAGGGGAGGGAAATATATCCCTGGTGGTGGGGTCCGTTTGGAGGTGGCGGAAATGACGGCGGATGATACGTTGTACATGGAGGTTGGTGGGGACCAGTGGGGTTCTGTCCTGGTGGTGGTTGTAGTTGTTTTATTTCTATAAATGACTCCAGTGGATGTAGTATTTGACCTCTGGATCAGAGCAATGTAATACTTGTTTTTTTTTTGCCTTTAGGAGACTGTTTATATGTACACATTTCTCCAACTGCTTTGGCAATTGGATGTGTTAAAAGTTTTTTTAATCTAGTAATTGGTTTAGGCATTATAAAACAAGTCTTGTTGCTGAGACATTAATGGAATCTTATTACTAATAATTTATCATTGTGAAATAGTGAGGAATAAGGACAAACCAATTGTTTACCATTCTAGGGGCGTAAGAGTGCTTCACCACAAACACTGGAAGCTATTGTATCTCGTTTCCAGAAACTGTTTGATGTGAGTTCTCTCACTGGAGTCTACCTTAGAATGAATGAAGTATATTGTAAACTTGGTGAGATGAACAATGCTATGAAAAATCTCCGACAAGTCTTAGGGTTGGGTAAGAAACTTCAAAATTGTGTGTACTCTTTATTTGTCCCATTATGATATAAAAATTAAGTTTAATATTGTTAAGACAAGAAATACAAATTTAGTACGAATTAAATCATGACTATCTAAACTTTTTAGTTTAGTCTTATTTAAGTAATTTTAAAATTTTATTTTCTTGCAATAGTATAACTTTGAAAACTTCCAACTACTTTCCAGCTGAATCCACACCACCTAGTGTGTTAGTAAATATGATTGGAAAACTGTGCGCTCTTGTCAAAGCTGACACCTACAGACAAGTGCAACAAATCCTGGGCACCCAGGATGTAGACAGGTAATGTTTCTGTTATTGATCAGTAAACACTTATGACTTAATGTCTAATCTGCATAGTTTCTCATTGTAGAGTTTTTGAAAATAGAATTTTTGGCATTTCAGACATTTTTATTTAAGCAAGTTTATGTTTTGGAAAGAATCTCCTTGACAAATCCTGATTTGCAAGAAGAAATTGATTTTGTTTTCTCTTAAACTCTCTGCCACAATTCTATTTACTACTAAATACTAGATGCCTTAGAGGAGAAGTTAAATATGTATGGGGCGGGGGAGGGGAATGGGATTAGAATAAGTGATTCACATGGAGCATAAACACCAGCATGGACTCAGTATGATGGAATAATCTTTCAGCACTGTAACAGACCATTCATGATCACATTTTTGTCATGAAGGTTTTAAATAACAAACTAACAGTATATGTTATAATGTATGAAAATGTAAAAAGATTTTTAACATGTTTTTGTGGTTCTGTTCGCCGAGCTGGGAATTTGTGTTGCAGACGTTTCGTCCCCTTTCTAGGTGATATCCTCAGTGCTTGGGAGCCTAGACAGGGGACGAAACGTCTGCAACACAAATTCCTAGCTCGGCGAACAGAACCACAACAACGAGCACCCGAGCTACAAATCTTCTCACAAAGAATTTTAACATATATAGAATCTACTATACATGCTAATCAATAATGCTATTTCTGCTAGCCTAACTAGAATAAAATGGCAAAAGTTTAAATTTTGTTTGGACTGAATTGCACTTATGTATGCGCAATTCTCAATGTAAAGTAAACCGCATGACCCCAATGAAGGTCCTTGATGTACACCTATGCACAGATAATACTGCAAAAATAAAATCTGAGAATTGAGAAGTATATCATATTAAACTTTAGAAATGAAAATGATCTTTGTTGAAAGAATTAAATATTTGAGCAAGTGAGTACTCCATAAGCAGCACTGAAACAAGGTGACATTGTGAATTTTTAGTATTGTTGAAGGATAAATGTTAACTTGACACATGTTGAAGGTCTCTGCTCCTCTTGGAATTTGAGGACTTGGGTGGACCCTCTACTTATTATCTCATTGTAATGACCACGTAGCACTTCCTTTATATTTCAGTTCGAAAGCTTACATTATCTGTTGGATTTAAAGTCTCAATCTGTTGACACAGGTGCAGGATAACGCCACTGAGCTAAGGCTAAAGCCAAAAGGTTTCATTAAAAAAATGTGGAGTGGTTTTTGCCACCAGCACCTCAGTAATTGATAGCATTTAGCATTTTGGAAATGCCAAACTCTACATCGTACCATTCTGAAACATGTCATTGTGTACTTGAAAGATTTTGATGGAAGCAGTACAAAATACGTTGCCATGAGCAATAAATCAATAATACAACATTGAGGAGGATTGGTTTTTTCATTGTCCGTAATTAAATGAATATCAAATGACCCAAGGTATATGATCCCCTTGGATTGAATATGCAGTAGTTAAAACCATATTTAGTGCTTTGAAAACATTTGATTTTCCTTTTAAAAATCACTAAATTGGAAGAGCATGAAGAATTCTTTCCAGCATTCTACTCTTTTTAAGGACTTGCTCCTGATATTGGGTAAGAACTACATTTATTTTGCCAATTCTAGTCAGATGTAGAGCTAGAGAAGTGATTGCTGGGCCTCTTTTGTATCATCGAAAATCACAGGTAAGGTGCCAGAAGACTGGAGGTTGGCTAACGTGGTGCCACTGTTTAAGAAGGGTGGTAAGGAAAAGCTAGGGAACTATAGACCGTGAGCCAGATGTTAGTGGTGGGCAAATTGTTGGAGGGAATCCTGAGGGACAGGATGTACACTTATTTGGAAAGGCAAGGACTGATTAGGGATAGTCAACATGACTTTGTGCGTAGGAAATCATGTCTCACAAACTTGATTGAGTTTTTTGAAGTAACAAAGAGGATTGATGAGGGCAGAGCGGTAGACGTGATCTATATGGACTTCAGTAAGGCGTTAGACAAGGTTCCCCATTGGAGACTGGTTAGCAAGGTTAGATCTCTCAGAATACAGGGAGAACTAACCATTTGGATTCAGAACTGGCTCAAAGATAGAAGACAGAGGGTGGTTGTGCAAGGTTGTTTCTTCACTGGTCACAGGCCTCCAGTCTGAGTGCCAGAAGGATCGGTGCTGGGACCTCTACTTTTTGTCATTTACATAAATGATTTGGATGCGAGCATAAGAGGTACAGTTAGTAAGTTTACAGATGACACCAAAATTGGAGGTATAGTGGACAGCGAAGAAGGTTACCTCAGATTACAACAGGATCCGGACCAGATGGGCCAATGGACTGAGAAGTGGCAGATGGAGTTTAATTCAGATAAATGCGAGGTGCTGCATTTTGGGAAAGCAAATCTTAGCAGGACTTATACACTTAATGGTAAGGTCCTAGGGAATGTTGCTGCAGGTTCATATCTCCCTGCGACTCCACTTTCAAGGAGCTAGGATAGTGAAGAAGGCATTTGACCAATAAAGGAAAGCATACTAGAGTATGGAGTACAGGAGTTGGGAGGTAGTGTTGCAGCTGTACAGAACTTTGGTGAGGCCATTGTTGGAATATTGCATGCAATTCTGGTCTCCTTCCTATCGGAAACATCTTGTGAAACTTGTAAATCTTTTCTGAACCCTTTCAAGGATGTTGCCGGGGTTGGAGGATTTGAGCAATAGGGAGAGGTTAAACAGGCTGGGACTGTTTTCCCTGGAGCGTTGGATGCTGAGGGGTGACCTTATAGAGGTTTAAAAAATTATGAGGGGCATGGATAGGGTAAGTAGGCAAAGTCTTTTCTCTGTGGTCAGGGAGTCCAGAACTAGAGGGCATAGGTTTAGGGTGAGAGGGGAAAGATATAAAAGAGACCTATGGGACAAGTGTTTCAGTGTGGTAAGTGTATGGAATGAGCTGCCAGAGGAAGTGTTGGAGGCTTGTACAATTGCCACATTTAAGAGGCATTTGGATGGGTGTATGAATAGGAAGGGTTTGGAGGGATATGGGCCAGGTGCTGGCAGGTGGAACTAGATTGGATTGGGATGTCTGGTCAGTGTGGACGGGTTGGACTGAAGGGTCTGTTTCCATGCTGTACATCTCTATGACTCTATGTAGGTTTTTGTATGGGATTCAAATCCAGATACAGTTATTGGCTAATCTCAGTGTTGTAACCCTGTATTTATCATAGAATTTCCTAGATAGTTGGAAAATTTCATTCAGACATTTTTAGCATTATTTGGGCATAACACTATTTAAATTTGTGCTATATTCCTTTTGTTTCAGAGTTAGACAGTTTGGACCATGTTTTACCAGCAGTCTCTACACTCAAGCTGAAAATAAAGCAAAGCTGAGAATTATAAGCATCTCTCATGGAAGCCATTCAAGTCTTCAGTTTTACAAATATGTTATTTAAGATGTATGATTCTCTATTTTTGGACATACTTGTTAAAATAAGTTTAACTGGGTTTGTGAAACATTCACTTCATCAGTGATTTACTTAACTTTCATAGGGGAAAAAATAATCCCAGGCTATCAGGAGGTCCATGGCTTACTATTGCTGTATGAGATTTTCCCCAAGCAATTGAAAATTCTGTTATTTGTGATGTTTTAAGGTATTTGGCTAATGAATGACGACAGTTTTCAATAAATAGGGAAACATTCATTTGAGGTTTTAGAAAACACTCCAGCATCGCAGAACTGATGCAGCAAAACTACTTCATGTACTAAATATTCATTTCTGATTTTGAGCAATAGAACTTTAACTATTTCACCAAACTGTAACTGAAATAATCACCTGATTATTTCAGGCGATAAGATCTTATGGAAGTAGTAGTATGAACTGTACCCTTTCCATCCTCCAACAATCAAGTTTCAGACCCAATTTACTTAGACTGTGAAAACTGTGCCTAAGCAAAGATTCAGCAGGCAATGTGCACACCAAAAGTGAGTAATTTCCCTGGAGCTGCATTAGCTGTAGAAAATTTGAGTGGATTGCAACTTTAGTTACTGTTCATAGGTCTACTCAAAGTCTACAGTGAAGTTAATGGCTTGGAATATCTTTTGATATTTAATCTTGTAGATTGACTATGATTTAGTGACTAATGGATGGAAAGTCAGTTTTTTTTTAACGTTACATTTATTTATTGTCAGGAACAAGATTAAGTAAACAGTTCATATGAAATCTGTTTATTTACAGCTGCTAATAAATAGCAAATCATAATTCAGTGGCCATGCTCAGTTTATGAGCATATTCTTTAAAGCAGTACACTCTAACCAACATCAAATAACATTTACAAATGTAAACACTGAAAAATAGACCTGTTTTCCTTAATATAAGTGTTAACTGGCAATATTTGGCCAGTTCCTACAACAATTAAATATGTTGCAATCAGTTCTTTTAAAAATGATTTTCCATAATCCATTAATGTGAATCTTTAACATGACTCACTATTTTGTGACCAGATAATTCTCGCTCCAAAATTAGAAGTACCTCATACAAAAAGTTGGTTTTTCAAATCAAGAAATGTGCTTAAAAATAAAATCTTATTTAAATTTGTTTGCTTCTAATTTAGTAAGATCTAGGGAAATATTAAAGTTAACGCAGTGTACTAGTAAAAATCAATTTTATCTGGTGTATATATTTCAAGCTAACATCAGGAATGTGATTTTTAACATAGTTCACTCAAACTTAAATAAAGGAAATGTTTGAACGGAGGAAAAATTGATAGTACGAAGGAATTCAGTACAAAATGGGTGTCAAAGCCAGGATAAGAATGTTATGGCACATTGAGTTCTCAAAATTTTCTCTAACATTTTGCAGGCTTTACAAGATACATAGAATATTTCTTTAAGCCTGAGAGATGGCAAACTAGAAGGGAAAAGAAGAATCAGAGTCCATGAACACATTGATTCATGAAATGTTGCCCTTGATTTTAAATGGGATAGAACAAGGAAAGGCTACTCATAGGAAAAATCCAAGATCAGCATGGTCATATTGAAAATTGTGGAGCAGGTTTGTAAGGTCTACTCATGCTCTTGGGATTATTCAGTCTCCTGCCCCTATTCAACTATTCAATTGGGTTATGATGATCTGTACTTAAGCTCCATTATCTGACTTTGACCTACATCCCTTTTTGCCCATCAACTCACTTGCCCCCATCCCCACACCCAAAAGCCTTGATTGGTCGCCATTTTGAATACTGTGTATCACTCCTGGCTTCACACCACAAATGACCACTGTTTCTCTAAATCCAATAATATTGGTGTTTTAAAAGGCTAAACGGAGGATAGGTTGCTTACCCTCTCAAACCGTATAAGCTTCAGTTATGTAGTGATTTAATTGAGATGCTACAAAAGGATCTTTGAGTGTTTCTGCATGTACACTATATGTATCAATCTTAAAATTCAGGAATGAAATTGGGAATGTAGATTTTTTTGTTGGTTTAATGAAAGTTGCTAGACTTTACTGTTTATCTCAGGCAAGATTTAAGTATTTAAAGTACAGGACAATTTGAATTACATTTCCAATTTCCTATAAATACATTTGAATAGGGAAAATGTTCAAGGGGCATGAATAATGTATTATGTAGCTCCATATCTGCAAAAAAGCTTTAGCTACTTTGCTATTTTCAAATTAACTCCTCACCATCAGCTGTCATTACAGCAAATGGCTTAATGAAAGAACTGATCCTCTTGGACATGAAATTTAGGCATATATGCAGTTCTGTCTCTTATAGTGTGGTCCTTTGACATTAAAGAAAATATTTAAATATCAAGTCTTAACAGCATGCTTGTTCAGTGATTTAACATAAAAATATACAGATCTTTCTCCAAACAAAACCACTGAAAATCAAGTGAGCCTCTGGATTAATAGCATTAAAGGTTTTCTGTTGCTGTTCTTGGCAATCCATCATTAGTCAGTTTATACCTATGAAGTTGACAAAAGGAAAAATTAGTAAGATACTATAGGAAGTAAAGTTTTCTCATTGAAGATTAAAAATATATCTACAATCTGACACATTATTCAGAAAGTTGTTAGTTAAAGCCACAATCAATCATTGAGCACTCATTTCCCTCTGTTCAAAATAGTGACAGTTAATGTCAGAATGGACACATGGTGGTGAATTCTGTGGTTGCCACACAATTCAATTTTAAATGTGTGCTACATTGAAGACACTTTTGGATGTTTCACAAAATTGGTAATGTAAATTTTGAACACTTCCTTCTTCCTGACTCATCCAGCCTAGCCAGGTTAATTAATTTCCTGGAATCAATACAGGTAAATGAGTTAAGAATGTGTTATGGGCAGCATGGTGGCTCAGTGGTTAGCACTGCTGCCTCATTGCACCAGCGACCCGGGTTCAATCCCAACCTCGGGCGACTGTGAGGAGTTTGTACATTCTCCCGCTGTCTGCATGGATTTCCTCTGGTTTCCTCCTACAGTCCAAAGATGTGCAGGTTAAGTGAATTGGCCATGCTAAATTGCTCAGTGTTCAGGGATATGTGCGTTAGGTGCATTAGTCAGTGGAAATGTGGAGTAATAGGGTAAGGAAATGGGTCTGGATGGGATACTGTTTAGAGGGTCAATGTGGACTTGTTGGGCCAAATGGCCTATTTCCACGCTGTCGTTTTTTTATGGAAAAGAGATCTAACTGAAAGATAAACATTGAATCACAATGTTTATAATCGTGTGCAATTGAAACGGATGTACAAGAACAGAGTTACAGACAATTCTTCAAATGACAGATTGCAGAAATAATAAAAAAAAATTGTATTTTTGGACTAAAATGAAAAATCAGTCGACAATGTTTGCAAATTTCAGAATACACTTTCCATAATTTGCAGTCCCTAGAATCTAGTTGCACAAGTGAAACTGATACCTGGATTATTCTTATATTCCTCCTCAACTAAAGACAATAAAAAGCAGATTTGTCTATGTATTAATTTGCAACATTGATTGTGGCAGGAATGGAAGAGAGAAACCGGCAATATGGATGATTGGAGATTACTTTTTTAAAAAAAAGTAGAGGTCCTTGAAGTAATACTTGGTGAGGAATTTAGAAGTTCTTGTGGAACAATTTAGTTTTTTTTGCTCTTCTTTCCTTTTTTCAAGACTGTCATACAGTTGATTAATTACTTTAATGTTCAAAGACAAATAAGGAATGCATCTTACCATTCTGTAAAACCTGGGGTTAATTTATCATTTGGGATGTCAATCAAAACCTTCAATAAAAGAAATTTTTTTAAAAATTAGATTATAATCTCCAATTTAGAAGCATTATCTATGCTTGATGTACACACTAAAATTCTATTCCTTTTTAGGGACACAGCAATGATGATTAAAATAAATATTCCAGAAACAAAGATTTAAAAAGGAATTGCTGTACTGAGGTCACCTGGGAAAGAAGAATTCTTGCATGAATATTTCTGCAGTAAAGTTCCAACCATTAAAATGAATAATAAGTCATAGAAAACAATCTTGCAGTGGCTAAACACAGCTGAAATGGGACAACTATGAAACACTAGTCTTTTGAAATCTCTGGTTTGATTCAGAACCTTGCCAGTGTATGGGTAGGGGTGCTGCAATATGTCTGTCCTTAAAGTCCAGATGGAGCAGGGGTACAGCCCGCACTACAATGCCTGTTCACTATTCAGTGATCCCTCCCCATAATAGCGAGAGGCAGGCCGTTAGGCTTTGCTGTAAATAGCAGTCCTCTCTCCATTCAAACACACAGCAAGATTTTTGTCTTTGGTTCAGGAAGTTAGCACTTAATGCACGCGTGACTTCCAAAAGAGAGCCTATTCACTCAATATTTTGGTCTTTGGCATTTGGGTGTCGGCTGAGCTCTAGCCTGTCATCTCTTAAAGTGACAATGAATGTGGGTGGATGGTGAGGCCAGAAAATGGCCTGATTCAATTTACTAGAACGTTGGCTCTGTTGTATTTGTAGGATTTGTTCCCTCCACCAAAAAAAAGAAGATGTTGAATGCCTGATGTCTTTGAAATTCACAAAATAAAATAAAAGCAATGTCAATGTTCTGAGGTGGCTTTAGCGGTTTAGTACTCAGAGATGCTGCAAGAGTCTTTAACGCTGCAGCAAACATCAGAACAATGTGAAAATCAAACAATAGGATCTTCTACATCCATTCATATATATCAAATTCTCCATATTGTAGAATGCAAAAGAGGACTTTAACCATTGCAGCGGAGACTCGTGTATCTGAATCCTTATGTTATACTGGTCAATTTAATTGTCTTTCATCTTCTGAGACAAAAATAAAGCATCATGCACCATCTAAAACTTTTTAAACTTAGCCTGGGGCATTTTTACAGCTAATGTTTCTCCCATTTCTTGTAAAAGCTGCATGACGCCATTAAATTGCAGGGGTTTTCAAATGTCCATCCCCATAATGCAGGTTGTGGGCTCATTACCCATATTCTCATTTCATGCTGGAGAAACTGCCAGGAACAGGAATGAGGGCAGATTCCGAGAAACTGTACTTGAATGGACAAAGGCATGAAAATCCAGCTCAAGTGAAAAATAATCATCTGCACAGGATTCCTTGGGGTTGTTCAATCTATGAAACCATCAAATGTAACTTTTTACCTTTGATACGAAGTACAGTTATACATAGGAAATATTCAATACATCATTCTCAAATTTCTTACATAATTTTTGCTATGTCAAATCTGATGTGACTAAGTTGAACAATAAAATCAAAATTATGTATATAAGATTATTCTGTAAGCACTTATCAACTGGTTAACTAAATTTGATTTGTAGTAGATGCAAAATATTGATAGTTCAGGAACAGTAAAACAACGTGTATGGACTTAGCAGTGAACAACTGTTCATGGAATGCTAAGAACTTAACTGAAAACATTACATCATATTTTGCACAATCGTGATATTTAGCAATCACTTACCTTTCCAAGCTCTTTCCTCTCATGGGATCCAAATGACCGGTTGTTCTTTACAGCAATGTCTAATTTGCGTTTTGGAATTTCACCTATTGAAACTGTAAACTCAAATCTGAAAGATGTGCAAATGAAACTACAATCAGGACTGATTTAAAATAAAATGTACAGTACACATTGATGTTGCTGAGAATCCTAGACACATTTTACGTGCTTTCTATTTAGTCATGTCCTCTCCATCTGCTGATCAAATACAAGATGGAAAACTGGGACTCTGTTGCTATTATGGAAATTTAACTTGTCAGCCTTTTAAAAATATACTACCTTGCATGGTCCAAACGTAAATTGATTTTACAATTAGTCATAAATCCAAAATTAGTTTCAAATAGTTCAATATCAATGTTTAGGTATTCAAAATGTATTGTCAATCACAGAATAAATTCTCATGCCACTCAAGCCAGTACTGTGTAGGTCTGCTCAATTCCATTGTTTATGAAACAAGTGCATAGTATACTTTTGCCTCTACATTCACTTACTTTTCATCGTATTGTGGATCCACAGTCTTCTTTTTGACGTGCGTTCTTCTCCGGCCTGACCAGCTTTTGTCAGGAAGAAGATAAAGTCGTACATATGGATCTGATCCATCATTTGAACAAGATATCAGGCTTCTGCAGTGCAAATATCAAACCCATTCAATTAAGTGGTGCACACAATTCTCTAGTGAAAGTAAAAACTCATGTATTACAATAAAATCCCACCCATTAACAATATCTTTGAAAAGCTTCAGACTCCATAATGTTGGACAGTGAATCTTTTGTAAGAACCTTTCACTTACATTCTGCTATTCTATGGCAGAACTGTATCTGTACTCCAGCAGCCTGCCTTTGATGCATTTGCCTGTTGTTTTCTTTTATTTAATTTTATTTTAAAAGAAGAAAATCTGACTAAGTTTCAACTGAATCAACTTATCCAGCCTTTTTGGGAAAGGGGGGTTCTAGAAATTTATTAATCTTTGTTTGAATTTGATTTAATTCCTAACTGGTCATTCTTTACTTTTAAAATTATACTCCTTTGCTCTGGATATTTCACTGAGAAAGAATTTCTTTGTTCACCCTCCCGATATATTTTTACTTTTTTAATCTCCCAGCTTCTTAGGCTGTATTGAAACTCTTATTACAGTCAGAGTCAGAGACATACAGCATGGAAACAGACCCTTCGGTCCAACCCGTCAATGTTGTCCCAACCCAATCTAGTCCCACCTGCCAGCACCTGGCCCATATCCCTCCAAACCCTTTCTATTCATATAACCATCCAGATGCCTTTTAAATGTTGCCTCCACCACTACCTCTGGCAGCCTATTCCAGACATGCATCACCCTCTGCATGAAAAGGTTGCCCCTTAGGTCTCTTTTATATATTTTCCCTCTCACCCTAAACATCTGCCCTCAAGTTCTGGACTCCCTCACCCCAGGGAAAAGACCTTGTCTATTTACCCTATCCATATCCCTCGATTTTGTAAACCTACATAAGGCCACCCCATAGCCTCTGACACTCCAAGGAAAAACAGCCCTAGCCTATTCAACCTCTCCCTATAGCTCAAATCCTCCAACCTGGCAATGTCCTTGTAAATCTTTTCTGAACCCCTTTGAGTATTATTTTGCTCAAAAACTGCATGAATCCATGTAAGATTCTGTAAATCCCTTTTTTAGAAATAAAATCAGTCTAAACATTGGGGCATGGACAGCCTCACAACTTTAATGCATTATCGAGGCGACATGGCACCTATTGTTAAAGTTCACGACAATGTAACTTTGAAAAAAATGTTCTGGGATTTACATATGAAAGAACTGAAACCAACATGGTCATTCTAAAAGATGAGAGACTTAACAAACAATCCAGGTCTTTTTCAATATATAATTTCAGTTGCATCACACTGTAGACTTTGCTATGAATTCTGTGACTTACGAAATTATACTCCACAACCACCTGATGAAGGAGCAGCGCTCTGAAAGCTCATGCTTCCAAATAAACCTGTTGGACTATAACCTGGTGTTCTGTGATTTTTAACTTTGTACACTCCAGTCCAACACCAGTTCCTCCTGTCTTCTAATTTTAAGACTAGATGAAGCCCTATAACTGTTATTCTTAGTAAATGCTCATAAACAGTTGCCTAAGATTCAGCCTAAGATCTTTAATCAACAGATTAAAGTAATTCCTGAAAAACTATGGCATACTGGTGTGATGACCAATGTTTCATCCCATTGTTGCTGAAAACAAAATCAGGCCTCCAGCAAGATTAGTTCGTTACTAGATTTATTTCACCCTCATTTCGCAGGCAGGACATGCAAGTTTAAGCCACTTATTTTCATGGAATATCATTTTATACAACACGTACTACTTTAACTGTGTATCAGCCATAAGTATTACCTGCAACAATGAACAATTACAATCAGACTGTGGCGTGCAGTAGAATATCGCACAGTGAGCTGGATTTTGCCTAAAGATTCTTCATTCAGGGCCACACCACTGAAAGAAAAATTAAGACAATAGTTTGCTTATCTATACATATCTAAATGTGTTTCAAGTAGTTTGAAATCTTCATTTCTGCAATTACTCAGTGGTGCCTTCTCAACATTAGTTGCCGTCGTCAACATGCACAAACTATGGGAATTAAAGTTCAGCTATAAACATTGAACTTGACTCGATTATACTGTCGACTAAGCAACACTTCAAAGGAAATGTTCCAGATTTCCTAATTCTATTTAATTTTATAATGATGTGTCCAGAAATTTGCATTATATCTGCTAATCAGAAAATTTGAAAACTCAAGACAGACATTTAGATCCTAAATGAGTGCCAACTATCCAACAATATCCCAGGGTGATGTCTGACACTGTATCTATACGTTAGGTTCAGTAGGAGGACTTAGGGCATGAGTATTCCTGACAAAGGAAACCCCGACCTCCATTGTGATGATGGTATTACTTGTCGGGAAAAGCTGTGTTTCTATTACCATTTCCCTGTCTAATTTATGGCACTTTCTGGTCAACCCCTGTCATATTTTGGTGCCAATAGTTTATAAGTAGATAATATTAAAAATAAAAACTTGGGCCGGGAGTAGGCAGTTCGGCATCTTGAACCTGCTCTGCCACTTAACACAATCATAGTTGATCTCATCTTTCCCTCAACTCCCTTTTCCTGCCTGCTCATCCTTTAATACATTACTAAACAAATACCTGTTTGCCTCCTTCTTAAATTTATTCTATGTCCCCGTACCATTGCACTCTGGAGTAGTGAATTCCAGATTCACAGCTCTTTAAGACAACTAAATTCCCTCATCTGTTTAAATCTGCTATCCCTTTAACCTAAAACTATGATCTCTCATTCTAGATTGCTGCACATGAGGAAACATCCATTCTATGTCTACTTTCTCAATCTGCTTTAGCATCTTCTATACCTCAATTTGATCTCTTGTTCTTCTAAACTCAAAGTATAAACTTAAATTGCTCAATCTCTCTTCATTAGAAAAATTCCTCATCTTTGGAATGAATCTATTAAAGCTACACAGAACTGCCTTTAAAACAACTACGTTCCTCCTTAAGTAAGCAGACCAATATTACACATAGTACTCCAGAGGTGGTCTCACTAAGACCTTATGGATTTACTTAAATTGGTTAGAAACATGCAAACAGACTTTTCATTGTACATTCCTCCTATACAAAAATATCGAGAAACTTTGACTCCAAAGTGAAATTATTGAACTTTAATTACCATAGCTTTTATTAGCTGTGTGTGTGAAATGATTCATCCAAATGTTCCTATAATATTCTGCTCAGCAGAGATGTTTGATATTGAAATTTCAGGAATTCATTTCTAATTTCTAGATCATTGTACTTATCTCATTCTCCGATTTATTTTGATCAGCTAGAATGGATCTTTCTACAACTGAAACTGTACATGTTGCTCAAATTATTTTTACATTCAAAGTCTGGTAACTGTAGGCTAAATTTAGGCAAATTACACAGTTATCCATTGTTTTCAATTAAAAAAAAATGTAGACAAAACTGAAACACAAAGACAGACAAATTCAAATCCACAAGTAGATCAAGGTGACATGAGATTAGTTGAGAATGTCAATATTTTTCTGGCCAGCACCCAGAAAGTTTCAAATAATACTTATTGGAAAGGAACGTTTGCATCAACTAATTTATGTAGTAAATTTTAGCTTAGAAACAGTAAGCAAGTACAGGCTGTTCTGCTATAACATGCATTTCATTAACCAAATTTGCTATAATAAGATTGACAAATTGGGGACACTGCTTCTAAAGCATGATTTTTTTTAAATGTATGTTGGCAGTAACGCAATAACATTGCCAACACTCTAAGCATGGTTTCTAAAGCGTGATTTTTCTATAACATGGGGTTGCACAAGAACACAACCATCGTGTTATAGAAGAACTACCTATACATGGTTTTAAAATCTTCAATGGTTTTTATTGTTTTGTTAGTACAGTGACAAATTTTAGTTCTTAGTTTGTATCTGCCTAAATTAACTAATTGTTCTGTGCTTCTTTCAGTCATCATCGCAAAGTTTTGATGGCTCCTCACTTTAACTGGAATTCCTACCTAGTTATATTTTAACCCAATGTTTGTATCACAGGCTGAAAAATTCATCTTTGAACAACCTTTAAATACTGTACTTGAAGTTTCAAAACACAAAAGATGTAATTACAAAAATCAAAACAGACTATACTTTGTCAGCTGCTGAGGATCAAGGTTAGAAATGGTGAGTGACGATTCAACAGTAGTCCTAGTCATATCTTTTAAGGCATCCGAGGAGCTGGACTGTGTTGGAGATATTGGCAGTTCTGATTTAATTTCATCACCGTCTTTAGACAGTCTTTCTTCTTTCTCCATCGGGTCACATACTGTACTATTACCGCATGTCTCTGGAACATCTGGTGATCCTAAAGTTGGAGGAGGAGTGTTAGGCTGGCTCCCAGTTTTCTTTTTCTTTATTGAAATAGGACCCTTTTTAAGGGCATTCAGTCCTGTGTTGACACTGTCAGGATCTGGTTCCTCAGTGGTGAGTATCTGTGAATTTCACAACGAACAAACATCAGCAAGCAGCTCTCAGCCAGAAACCCTTGCAGTTGCTAATACTAATCTTCATAATTTAATAGTCACTCTTCTCAGATGTTTAGAAGTAGGAGATGATGCATTTTGGTAGAAAGACCATGGACAGATAATACAAAATACATAGTACTAATCTTAAGAGGGTCTATATATATATATCATATATATATATATAGTTGAAGATAGCAGATAGTTGGATAAAGCATTCATTATTCTGGGCTTTAAAAGGGACAGATAGTGCAGGAGTAAGGAGGTTATACTGAACTTGAACGAGACACTCGTATGCAACACTGATACTCAGCTGGAGTATTATGTTCAATTTTGGTCACTATATTTTAAAAGGAGAATGTGAACATTTTGGGGAAAGAACATGGAATAGATTTACAAAGACTGTTCCAGATTTAAGCAACTGCAGTTATGGACATTGTTTGGAGAAATTGAACTGTTTCCATTAGAGAGAAGACCAAGAGCGGATTTGATTGAAGTTTTCAAAATCTTGAAGTGGCTACAGAGAATAGATGGGGACAACCAGTGTCTTCTTATAGAAGGTTTGAGAATGAGAGGACGCAAATAAAAGACAATTTGCAAAAGCAGCAACTGTAATGTGTTAGAAAATGTTCACACAGCAAGTAGACAGGATCTAGAAAACATTGCCTGGACGAATAGTAGAGGTCAGCTGCTCTGAAGGGCCATGCACAGTGATCTGTGTGCCAATGCCAGTTGCATTACTGGCTTCTGGAACTGGACATGAAACGATTATTTAGACAGAAATAGTACTCAGGATTATGGGGAAAACGTAGGAGATTTCCATTCAGTCATTATGCTCCTTGAGACAGCTAGTGTGGACATAACAGGCATAACAATTCTGTGATTCAATTCCATAACACAAAACTGCCCAGAATTTTAATGCCATTCTAAATGATGAAAGCAGAGCTTCAGATTGTTAAATCCAGGCATGGAAGCTGAATGTGCTCATGTTACATTCTTCTGTTCTTTTTAAGATTACATACAGGAAGAGCAACTGGAAAAGTGCATTAAGTTGAGCAGTAGGAACCAACAAATGTATTATGAGGAGTAGGCTATTCTGCCTTTTAGACCTACTCTGCCATTTGATAAGTGTATGACCAATCTGATTGGGGCTTTACCTTTACATTCCATCAAGCAATAATCTGTAATTCAGCCTTAAGCACACATAGTAAGAATATGTCACTGAAGAAACTCTGGTGTTAAATGGAAAACATGTTAAGTTGATGCAATCAAAATCCCTGTTAACTGGGAAAATGGTAGAATGTCGACAAAAATAAAAACCCAAGGACACAAGTTATGTCAAATAAAAGTCCATCTTCAGCACAAACAGAGAAGAACTGTGCAATAAGGGCTTATTTGGACACGAAAGAAAAAATAATAGCTTAGCAAGAGTAATTCAACATCTGACTGCTATCATGGGACAATGATACAGGCCATTGCTGGATGCAAAGGGATTGATCACCTAATACAAAAGTATTGGAATCAGCCCATTTCTGCTTTGAGTTTCTTTGAGCGAAATGGATTATTCAAGCCTTTGTTCATCTTCGGTCAGGTGCTGTTGCAATGTCACCTCCAAACAAAAGAAAAAAATGGTTAGGAATCCTGGGAAGTATTCATGTTGTCTGGACTGGTCTTTCCATAGATAAGAATGGGATTTATTTCAATGATCATACTTGCCCGGACCAAGATTGGAATATTCAGGATGATAGGACCTCAGACATCCTGAACACAGCATGGACAACCACAACATATTGGATATGAATCATTACAAAAAAGGGGTGAAATCAAAGGAACTGCAGTTGAAGAGTCAGGACTGATCAGTCTAATAGAGGCCTACAATCAACAGTGGATGGGCCAGCCATATGAGGATTCTAAGTGTTCCAGCTAAATCAGTGATCTTGTCAGGATAGGTCTGCAGTCATAAGGGGGATGGGGTCAAGAATAATAAATCAATCTGTCTGCCTTGCAGACCACAATTCTCACCAGAAGGACCAACTGCATAGAAGACTAAGTTATCAGCTAAATCTGACGGGTATTGGGGCTGAGATTTTAAAAATTAATTTCACAGTAGCAATCAAATTCAGGGAGTTTGGGAATGATTTGAGGTTTGGGGCAGTAACACGAGATGTTGCCTGTGGTTTCTCAGTAAAAAGTGTTAAGTTGGTGTGGTTGTGTTTTGATTGGAAGTGGAGGTTAAATTGTGGAGGGATTTAAATCAGATAAACCAATCAAGATATCATACTTTTTAGACCAGCTCAGATATTTTGTATCAGCATATCAGAAGATTAGTTTAATAAACAAGCTTGTGGTTGAGCCAAATCCGGTGTCTGTGCAATTTTGTTCTTAATGAAAATCCAAGGTTTTGGAGGGGGCTATTGGCAGTGAATGATTCAGAATGGAACCTGTTTACAAATCTACTTAAACTGATTGGTATTAAATTTCTAAGGTTTTAACAGTGATGCTGTGTAAATATTTGATAGAATTGGATTTAGCTTGCATGAGAAGTTAACAAAGCCTTCTATGCTATCACATCTGTGCATAACATATATTCATATCTAAGAAAGCAAGATTCACCAAAATAGGTAATAAAACTCTGATATATTTAACCTACAATGGGTCTATGACAGAATAGGGATAGTGACGTCCCTGCCTATTGGCCAGCAGCTCCAGGTTCAAATCTCATTCCAACACCTTATGAACAAGGAAAGTGCATTATACAATGGCCAAACAGGATTTGCATATAGATGCTCAACCTAGGACAGCATGGATTCCTGGTCAAAGAAAACCACTATTCATTGCTCTATGACTACAATGTACCTGCCAAAGTCCTTGGTTAAAAATCACAACACCAGGTTACAGTCCAAAAGGTTGGACCATAACCCTGGTGTTGTGTGATTTTTAACTTTATCCACCCCAGTCTAACATTGGCTCCTCCACGTTAAAGTCCTTGGTGACAGAGTAACTGAGACACACCCCTTTGGATGGTTCAATTGGCTGGACAGCCAGTGTGGAACACACGGTGCCAACAATGTGGGGTTCAATTCCTGTTCATGCTGGATTTGGGACACAGCTCCTAGTCCTACTTGTGTACGAAAAGATTAAGAGAAAAGATTTCACATACCCGAAGAACCATCTTCAATTTTACAAGGCTGTTGGGGCCCGAGTGTTCCAGTGGAAACCTTTGGTCAAGGGTCAGATTTGAGGCTTTCAACAATTGATACAAAGGAATGGTCAAGATCCCAAGGGCACACTCCCAGTCTTTGTCTTTGATCTTCTCAAAACAAATTATAACAGTAGTTTGCATATTTTACTTAATAAAACTGAACATATAATAAATCACTTTTGCAATTAATGAATGAACATGCATACATTAACAATATTAGCTAATAATCTACTTAATTCCAGAAAGTAACTTTAAACGATATAGCTTATCCATGCTTCATATATCTATTCAAATTTCTAAAGTGTTGGGAAGGGAAAATATTAATTGGATCATTAATTTCTTGGATGGTAGAAACCAGGAAGTGATCAAAGGCAACTGTGTGAACTGGACAATTGTGAACCAAGCTGTATTCCTAGTGACAATGTGAGAGACTATTGCTGTTTGAATAACAAGGCATTCCAACTTTTAAGCAAAAACAGTTTTGGTTTGTATCAAGCTCATGGACCTGCAATGCTATTCTACAGCATGTCAGCATACAATAATCACTAGACCGAGTTGAACATTTGGCCCCTATGAACCAGGAGTGCAATTGGTAGACAAACATTCAGCTGCCCTCAGTTGTTCCATTGCCAGCATATCAACAAGTGTTTGAGTAACCACATTCTAATGAGATCCCTTCAACTCATGGAACCAAAGTACATTTTTTCCTGATTGCCGCCTCATGCTCTCT
Organism: Chiloscyllium plagiosum; assembly: GCF_004010195.1. NCBI lineage: Eukaryota > Metazoa > Chordata > Chondrichthyes > Orectolobiformes > Hemiscylliidae > Chiloscyllium > Chiloscyllium plagiosum. The sequence continues at coordinate 67,373,562 of NC_057716.1, forward strand.
TAGATATGCAAGCAAGCACTGCAGCATGGGAGGCAAATGCAATCTATAAACTGCTCTGTTGGCACAAGCCAAATCAAAAGCACTGTACTAACCAGCATCTTGGCTCGATGCCAGTGCCACATAAAAGGGAAATAAACAACCGGTGGAGGTTGCTGGCAATATTAGAAAGGTTCTGCCTCAGGCTCCCTAGAAGGAAGCTGATTAGTGTGTGTGGGATGATGCACTGGCTGCTTTCAATGTGCACTGGCACCACATGCAAGTAACAAGGTGCTGTCGTTTGAAGCAGCACAGGATATAGTTCCCGATGGAATGCATGATACACGAGGAGGAGACCAGGTTGGAAATACTGCAAGGTGATGGACGTTTCTAGCAAGTTGAGACAGGCCCACAATCAGAAAGTCTAAGTGTAATGTGACTAGTTACATGACATTACTGAAGCCACAGATGCTCCGAAAGCAACACCTCAATGCTACAGACTAACCCTGTCACTCCTACAGTCGTACTCAGATCGAGAGCACAAAAATGTGGCCCTTCAGGCCATTAAGTCTGTGCAAATTAAAAAAAACGTACCTAACCATTCTAATCCCTTTTTTCAGCATTTAGCCCATACCCATGTGCACCTTGACCTCTGGTCGTGTTGTTTCTTGGAAGAAACCACTGGCATCACTCCTGATCCCATGGTAACAGAATCTACAGAAGCAGCCATCATCAGCTACAGACGGACTTGCACAAGAGGGCCAATATAGACAGTGAGCTTCACCTCAGAGTATGGATGGCTTATTGCCACCTGCTTTCAGAAGGACTAAGCCATGTGGATCGATTTCTTTAACCATTCTCTTTATGATGGACCAACTGGATGGGAGGTTGTGACACCCTCTATTCAACATACTTCATTGTCTGAGGAAAGTTTCATACTGCTTGTATTGTAAAGAATGGTGCCAATGTTTATTTTCCTGTTTGGTTGCAATCTGATTATTTTGAGGCATCAACCCTAGCTGAGAAACCTCTAGTCTCTGTTAATAGTACACATCTATCTGCCACACCATGGGCTGCGAGTCCCATAAATGGGTTGATGGAGGGTTTCAATATTTTGGGAGAGAAAGCTGATTTGGGAGTACTTATACTGGAGAAGAGTCCCGAGGTCTGTGACATCCTATCTGATAGGAAATCCCAGCCAGAGCAAAGATTTTTCCTTCCTTCAGCTCATAAATGCAAGTCTGTATCACTTCCATGAATTGTCTGTGCAGGGCCCACTCTGCAATTGCTGCAGGCCCAATATCTGGCCTTTGAACAGATGGGCAGGCAGCATCCAGGGAACAGGAGAATCGACGTTTCGGGCATAAGCCCTTCTTCAGGAAGGGCTTATGCCGAAACGTCGATTCTCCTGTTCCCTGGATGCTGCCTGACCTGCTGCGCTGTTCCAGCAACACATATTCAGCTCTGATCTCCAGCATCTGCAGACCTCACTTTCTCCTTTGAACAGATGGGACAAAGTGTGCTACACCAAATACAAATTCTTGAACTTTGCTATCTTGGGGTGATCTTTCATGGACAGATCTTTGTATCAGACACGCTATATAGCCTCCAAATTGATTTTCAATCATTTCTGAGAAGGTGCAGTCCCCAATTATTAAATTTGAAAAGAGAGGTTTATAACTTGACAGATATTGGGCCCTGGTCTTCACTTCAAAATACTCAGGGTGCATGGAGCTGGCTAACAAGGGGAACCTCCAGGTTTGGGCGATGGTTAAAGTTGTAGACACACTCAATAATCAGTACCATGACTAGGTGCTTGGGTTGGAAGTGGGATTAAGGGTTGAGATCAGTGAAGAGATTGGTACCAGGTGGAGCGATGATAGATGTTGCAAGTTCAGGCCTGTTACGACAGGCTCCATTAGTATAGGAACAAAAACAGAAGGGTCACTGGACATGAAAAATTAACTCTGATTTCTCTCTGCAGATATTGCCAAACCTGATGAGTTTTTCCAGCAATTTCTGTTTTTCTTTCTGATTTCCTGCATCCGTAGTTATTTTGGTTTTCTATTGGTGTAGGATTGAGTGGGGCACTCACTCCTGCTAGCTCCACATTCAAGCAAGCTACTTGTCTTCTTTGATGTTTGCAATCCCAATAGAGGTTTTTTGGACAGCCACATGGAAAATCATTATTACAGAAGGTGGCCTGAAATAAGAGTTAAGCCCCTAAATTGCACTTGGCTAAAATGCGTAATGTATCTTTTTGATCCTCTTGTTTTACCTTAAGCTACATGTAGGTTACACACTTTAGATATTTGTTCAAGCTTCCCATCAGCCTCATTGGAACTTCATTAAGAGTTGAAGTGTGGTGCTGGAAAAGCACACTAAGTCATGCAGCATACGAGGAGCAGGACAGTTGATGTTTCAGGCATAAGCCCTTCATCAGGAATGTTGCCCAAAACATCAACTGTCCTGCTCCTCAGATGCTGCCTGATCTGCTGTGCTTTTCCAGCACAACACTTTTCAACTCTGACTCCCCAGCATCCGCAGTCCTCACTTTCTCCTGGAACTTCATTAAACAGAGTGAGCCAATTGTTGTTGTATACTTTGGCGATTTCTTGAAGCAATTTCAAAATTTGACAACGCAAGGCATTTTAGTACTGAAAATGAATCTGAACTTATACAACACAATATTGTCATCTTTAATTCTGTCTCAATTATTGAAAACATTGTTTTATATTATTATTTTACCTCTAAGCTTAGCTGTTCGGAGTGAACATTTTTGATGAAGAATACAAATGCTTGTTCCCAAATTGGTGAACTGGTATTGTAGCAAATCTGTGAATCCAAAGTTGATAGTTAAATATGCACAGTCTTTCACAATGCTAATAACATTTGTAAATTATTTAATTGATTTGTTTAAGTGAAATGCTAATTGACATCAGGAATTTCCTGTTGGTAAGTAAAGTGCTTCATTCTTGAGAAGAAATTGTTTACACTGTGGTATGTTAACACAAATGTAAATCTTTAATCATTTTTGAAATTCAGGTTTTAATCATTTGATGTCCAAATAATTTAATAAGATTTCACAACTTTCTCAATACTTTTACATATCCTGTATATGCACACTTGCATTGTGGCTTTTCATTTTTTTCCCCCAATGTTGCAGTCAAGATGATAAACAAGCTGCCTCCCAGGTTCTTGTAATGGGGGAGATTTTCATTTGTATAGCACTGCTTCTGGATATACCTCGATTCACCGCTGCAGGGAACACCTTAGGCTGCTACCTATGTGATCTCCAATGACAATCAACAAAGAAAGATGTTGGCCCTGGGGAATCAACACAAATCTGCAAATACCATTAACAGTGACCTTCCACAAGCACATTTCTCCCCAAGGACTTTAAACTCCACAGCACCAACAAAGCCACTAATAGCGAAAAGAAATTCCCCTACAAAGACTCCAGTAACTGACAGCTGAAAATCAGGAAGAATATATGCCATGTCATGGGCCCTTTGAATATCGAGGCTGCACAATTTCCAGAACATTGCTTAAGTTTGCAAAATTATTTCCTACACCAGTCAAATTGAGAGGTCATTGACATCTATAATCAGCAAATGTAAAAGGATCTGTTGATGACTGCTCAAAAAACAAGCAGCCAAATAAGTATTGAGGTCAGAGGAAACAAAATTTGCTGAACCTACAAAGAAGTATCAGCCTGTTGCTGCTGGCCCTTCTGCAGGATCTCTTCCTTCCAACCCAAGATACTCTGTTCTATTTGCCATCTGACTCATTATGGAAGGTGGAGGATTTTTGTTGTCTATTTACAACCAGCAACTTGCAATCATTTGCTGTCTACAGCTTGCTAGTAGTTTTTAAACTGAGGGCCAAACTAGTTCTGGTCATGAATCTCATTACCAATTTTGGACAGATAGAATGGACATTCTGATGGCTTTACTGAGGTCTTCGGTACAGTTTTTAGACCATTCCATCTCATCTTAGGTAGAAGTGACTCCAAGCTTCTACTGCACTAAAATATATTGAAAAATTAACTTACATAATTTGTATTATTCTACAGAGCAATTGTGCTCAAATGTGCAGCTTTGAATATGACAACTCATACCTTACTTTCTTGCATGCTGTTTCCAACAACAAGTTGAACAGAACAGCTAGGTTCCGAGTTAGCCTTCTTTATTGACTGTGAATGTAAAACATTATAAACCGTCATTGGAAACAAACATTCGAATGACAATACTAAATTCAATAGATATTAAATTACTATTTGCTATTTATTATCCAGTTCATAAGGACTAAATTTAATTTGATTGTTTTTAAAATTTAATGCCATTAGGTCTAGAGGGTATTAACAATACTTTTACCTTAGAGGATCAGTTATGGATGGCACACATTCCAACTATTCCTATATCACAACATAATGATGCTCATTATCCATATTCAACAAAAATAGTGTCAAAATGGCTCTTCTATACAGATGATAGCAAGAGTATGTTTTGTGAGTGAAGTCTAGAGTTCTGTTAAAAGGTCCTTCCTCTTGCTTCTAAAAATGGCTTATGGCATCTGTAAACTTGGCTAGGGTGGTTGGTTTGTAGCATACACCACTGAGGCAGAAAATACTGGAGACAGCATCACTATTAAAGTGGAATGTGGTACCAAAAAAAGGAGAACTAGCTGTTAATAATTGAACAATGGAGAAATGTGGAAAACTTTCTCCCTATTATGCTGAAAAGCTGGAAATGCTGCTCCTGGAGGTGTAGCAGAGATAGCTGACCTGACCTCAGGCTGCAGCTCACATTGCCCACTATATACAGGAAAGTTAGGACATAGTCGACACATTTACTACCAATTGATTGCCTGCAGAGGGTCTCCTCTTCACCGCAACTAGCCGTAACAAGCAAGACTCAAGGCAGAAACTACAATATCAGAAGGATAAGTCAGTACAAGACTTCATGAAAACAAACCAATTTTTCAGTTCATCTTTTTCCAATTTTAATATTGAATTTTAATGTAAATTTTTCCCCTTTTTTAACCATTTTAAAAATCAGATCAAGGTGACAGATGCTGCATGAAACTCAGTAGGTTTTTTGTAATTTGTCAGCTGTGAAACAGGTAATGACAATGGTCTCAAAGCATTGAGGGTGGGTGTCTTGAGTCTGCTACTTGAACGTCAGCTCACAACATTCCTTAGTTGTTTACACAGACTCCTTGCTGAAACTAATAATCATAATTACAAAGGTTAACCCTGGTCTCTCAAGATCTGTCTACCAATTGGTGTGTGTCATGTTCCAAAAGCAGAGACATAATACACTAACACATAATGAAAACATTGTGGCAATTTCTTCAGAGAATGTTTTTATTTAAAGCTAAGGATACAAGGCAAACTGGGGTACAATATAAAGCAGGTTGGAAATAAGTACCTGATGTTTAACATTTCTAAGGAAATATCATTAGTTGTTCAATAAAAATAGAGCTAGGATTTGGTAGCAGCCAGGGAAGGGGAGGAGGTGCAGTGGTGATACATTGGGAATATTGGTTCTGATGTTTAGCTGCAGTTCGTTGGAATTCTATACTTGGCCAGCATGGAGCGATACCCAGCAGTTTAGCATGACTCTACATGGGAAAAAGTGGGGTTTGACAGAACAGGACCATGTAGGCACAACTCACTATGTATTCCAGGGTATTCCAGCTGTGAAAAAGGGAAATACCAGTGATCTTAAAGCCTTGAGGGTCTGGCAGCATTGAATATAAATTTCTAACAGATCCCCTAAATTTAACTAATTATTTTGAATTTAAACAAGATTATGCATTTGATTGAATGCAATAAATTACCTTGATGTAGTTTAATTTGTTCTTTTTCTTCACACTGGACTCATTATTGGTGAACTCAAATTGATTTCTCTTGGAGAAAACAATAAATTACTTTCATTATCCACAAATAAAAATTTGTAAAAACATATCTCATGAACAGATTTAGATTATTCCGTCCCTCAATCCTGTTCTATAATTCAAAATGATGATTTTCCATCTATCCCTTTACCCTTTCAACTATGTGCTTATGTTGTCTCCCTGCATAAGGAAGGTAGTAGGGATATTCCAGGTAATTACAGACCAGTGAGCCTGACATCAGTGGTAGGAAAGTTGCTGGAGAAGATACTGAGGGAATAGAATCTATTTATATTTGGAAGAGAATTGGCTTATTAGTGATAGGCAACAAGGGAGATGGTGCCTTACCAGCTTAATTGAGTTCTTTGAGGAAGTGACCAAGTTGATTGATGAAGGAAGGCCTGTAGATGTCATATACATGGACTTTAGTAAGGCATTTAATAAGGTCCCACATTGTAAGCTAATGGAGAAAGTGAAGTCACGGTGTGCAGAGTGTTGTAGCTAAGTGGATCAAGAACTGGTTGAGCAACAAGAGACAGAGAGTCGTAGTTGAAGGAAGTTTCTTGGAATGGACAAAGGTGAACAGTGGCGTTCCACAGGAATCACTGCTGGGGCCACTGTTGTTTGTGATATACATAAATAATCTGGAAGAGGGCATTGGTGATCTGATCAGTAAGACTGTCAAAGAATATAGGAGAATATAGATAGACTGGAACATTGGGTGGAGAAGTGGCAGATGGAGTTCAATCCGGGCAAATGTGAGGTGATACATTTTGAAAGGTTTAATTCGAGAGTGAACTATACTGCGAACAGAAGAGTTTTGGAAAATGTTGAGCAGAGAGATCTGGGAGTTCTGATTCATTGTACCCTGAAGATGGCTGCACAGGTGGATAGAGTGGTCAAGAAGCCATATGGTATGCTTGCCTTCATTGTTCAGGGTATGGAGTATAAGAACTGACAGGTCAATAAAATTGGGAGGGGGTGCAGAGAAGGTTAACGAGGTTGTTGCGTGGTATGGAAGGTGCTAGCTATGAAGAGAGTTTGAGTAGGTTGGGATTGTTTTAATTAGAAAAAAGGAGATTGAAGGGGAACCTGATTGAGGTCTACAAAATCATGAAGGATATAGACAGGGTGAATGGAGATAGCTTTTTCCCAGGGTAAAGGATTCAATAATGAGAGGTCATGTGTTCAAGGTGACAGGAGAAAAGTTTAAGGGGGATACACGTGGAAAGTGCTTTACACAGAGAGTGGTAGGTGCTTGGAATGCATTGCCAGCAGAGGTAATAGAGGCAGGCATGGTAGATTCATTTAAGGTGCATCTGGACAGATGCATGAGCAGGTGGGGAGCAGAGGGATACAGCTCCTTAGGAATTGGGTGATAGGTTTAGACAGTGGATTTGGATTGGCCCAAGCTTGGAGGACCAAAGGGCCTGTTCCTGGGCTGTAAATTTTCTTCATTCTTAAAGAAGGATCTACCTACTACAACTTAAAACATATTCAGAAGCTTTGCTTTCCACTGCCTTTTGAGGAAGGAAGTTCCAAAGACTCATGATCCTTAGAGGGAAACAAAAATGCTACATCTGCCTTAAATGAATGACCCCTCATTTTTAATTAGCGACCTCTAGTTCTAGGTTCTCCCACAAAAGGAAATATCCTTTCCACAGCCACTCTGTCAAAATCCCTCAGGATCTTAAAAGTTCAATCGAGTTACCCCTTATCTGAAGTTCCAGCATTTACAAACTTAACCTGTCCTACCTTTCTTCATTAGAAAGCTCAACCATGCTAGGTTTCAGTCTAGCAAACCCTTTCTGAACTTCTTCCAATGTATTTACATCCTTTCTTAAAAGGAGACTAATCCTGCATTTAGATGTGGTTGCACTCATGCCCTGTATAATTGGATAATAACCCCTCATGACAAATATAATGTTCCATTAAGTTTTCTTAATTACTTGTTGTATCTGCCCACTAACTTTTTATGATATATGCACTAGGACACCAGATCTCTTTGCATCTCAGAGCTCTGCAATCACGCAACACATAAATAATGTGTTTTTTCATTAGTTTTATGCCAGAATGGCCAATATCATTTTTCCCACAACACACAATTGCCAGATCTCTGCACACAACATAGCTATATTACTTTTAGCTTCATCATTTTCTCTTCACAGCTTACTTTCCTCCTTGTCTTTTTAAATTTAGTAACAATACCTTTGGTCCCTTCATCCAAGTAATTTATATAAATTATACAAAGTTGAAGCCCCAGCACAATACTTGTTACATTGTGCCAAAATGAAAACTGACCATTTATGCCTAGGTTTCTCTTTAACTAGCCGATCTTTTGTCATACCAATGTCCCTCCTTCATCATGAGTTTTCATTTTGCACAGTGACCTTTGATACAGCACCTTATCAAATGCCTTCTGGAAATTCAAGAACAGTAAATCTACTGGTTCTCTTTTATCTACAGTACATTACTTCCTCGTAGAACTCCAATAAATTTACTGAACATGATTTCACAAAACCTCTTCCCAACTACCTTGCAGCATTTTTAAGTGCTTTGTTACAACAAATTTTAATAATGACTTCTAACATTTTCTCTGACTGATGTTCAGCTAAATGACCTATAGTTTCTGCTATAGTCTGCCTCACGTTTTGACTAAAAGTGTTACATTCGTCATGCCTGGAAAAATTATTTTATTGTTAAATTAATAATTTTAAAGGCTAAAATAAATGACCTCAAATTAAGTCAAAATTAAGTTTAAAAAATGTTTACTTACAGGCAGATGGCATGCACTATCCAGATAAACAACCAGTATTGCATTTGATTGGCCTGGAAGAGTCTTCTGTAAATTAGAGGAACAAGATGAAATTTCCTTTTCTTTCTCATATGACTTTTTTAATTGCTGGATTCTTTTATCATGCAAGCTTGACATCATGAATGTATATTGGCATTGCTCAATTTAGATCAAACCTATCACATTTTCCTATTTAATTATGATTTTAACATGACATTTTTCTCCTTTTTAAACACAAATTACTAATCGCAGAAGATTTTCTCTGTGCCATATTTTTAATGTATTTTGGCATGCCATCCTGAGAAGTGGATTTCTAAATTTATAACATTAGGATGTTATCAAAGAAGTACAATAGGAAAAGGTTTGTGAGAAGTAAGTGTGGTAATTAAAAGGAACTATGCACTGAATGCAATTTATTTTTACAATGACATCTATGATTTTGTACATAAATTTCCTTTGTCTCAATTCACATCCATGCTGTTCCAAACATACCTTAGGTTCTCTTTCTAGATCAGTGACCAAGGACAGCCATTCAAGCTTTAATTGAACTTTCCCATGTTCCACATCATTCAGAGGAAACCACTGTGCAACAGACAGAACGTATAAGTGAGTTAATGCAACGGCAACAGAATAAAATATTATGAAACCGAAGGATGGCATACAAAGAATCTGCATTAAATTTAGACCAATTGTCATCAATGTGATCAATAATTTTTACTGATACATTAGATCAAGGATTAATTATTTATAAATGTTTCTCATGTCTTTTGGAAAGGTATCCAAGGAATTTGACTCATTTTACTTCCTTGCAAGAATAACTAACTTGTCATTGTAAAATATTATTACAAAGAGAAGTGATTTAAGAAAACATTGTCCTTGTCTTTCTATATCATTGCGACGGTCAAGAAGGCGCAACAATGCCTCTTCTTCCTCAGGCGGCTCAGGAAATTTGGATCCTCACCAACTTATACAGTTGCACAATTGAAAGCACATTGACTGGTTGCATAACGGTCTCGTATACCAACTGCACTGTCCAGGAGTGTAGGAAACTACAGAGGGTGGTGGGCACAGCCTAGGCCTTTCATGGGAGCCAATCTTCAATCCAGGGATTCCACTTACATGACTCATTGCTATGGAAAGGCTGCCAACACCAAAGACTCTTCACATCCCATAATGATCTTCTATAACCTCTTCCATCAGGCAGAAGATACAGAAGCCTGAACATATGCACCAGTAGGTTCATGGACAGCTTCTTCCCAGCCCTTATTAGGTTATTGAATGGACTCTCTAGCCTCAAATAATGCTGATCTTGGTAATGTTGATCTCTCTAGTATGCTCTGTGCAATGTTACCTGTATGCCTCTGTCTAAATCTTTTGTTCTGTACATTCTTGCTTAATATGACCTGCCTGTACTGCTTGTAAATGAAGCTTTTCATTGTACTTTGGTACAAATAACAATAAATAAATCAAAAAAATCAATAAAAGCTGTTATTTAAAAATACTACTCTGCTTTTTTTAAAATTTGTAACTTGCCTAGGTTTAGACTTTAGATATTGCAGGGAAGAGATTTTTATAAATCAGATGGACAGTTCAAGAGAAAACATTATAAAGTCAACACTGACGATTCTTGAATTTGGCTAAATAGGAATGTTAATATTAACTACTGTGCCAGGCTGCTCTGCAAATTTCTATTCATTTTTCTGAAGTGATTGCTGATAACCAATGCCAAAGCAAAGGCAAATTATACTGACCAGTGCCACAGGATAATGCCAACTATTCAATTAATTTTTACACTTCAAAACAGAAGCAGGAATAGGTCATTTGCCATCCCACTCCTTCCAGCACTGCTCCACCATTGGTGAAGATTAGATTAGATTAGATTAGATTAGATTACTTACAGTGTGGAAACAGGCCCTTCGGCCCAACAAGTCCACACCGACCCGCTGAAGCGCAACCCACCCATACCCCTACATTTACCCCTTTTAACGTAACACTACGGGCAATTTAGCATGGCCAATCCTGGCTTCAATTCCATTTCTCCCCCCTCTGTAACTCTAAACTCCCTTGGAATTAACAATCTGTCTACAACCTTTAATATTTTTGTTTCTTTCCATGGAAGTGAACTCCAAAGACTTATAACCTTCAAAAGAAATTCCTAAATGGGAGACTTATCATGCTTAAACTATGTCTCTGAGTAATAGGTTCACTCAAGAGAAAACATTGAATTGAATGCAAGAGTAGGGAGGTTACGACAGGGTACAAGTGAGACAACATTTGGAGCACAGTACTGCTCTCCTTATTTAAAAGCAGGACACAAATGCAGTTCAGAGGTTTACTAGACTAATACCTAGAATGAATGGGTTGTTTTATGAGGAAAGGTTGACCAGGATAATCTTGTAACTGCTGGAGCTTAGAAGAGTAAGAGGTGACTCCATTGAAATATATAAATCCTAAGGGCAGTAAAATTACAGTGGATTTGAGAGGATGTTTTTTCTAGGGGAGGAATCTAGGTCAAGGGGACATGGTTTAAAAATATGAATTATCCATTTATGACAGAGGAATTTTTCTCACAGCGGGTTATAAGTCTTTGGAACTTGCTTTCTCAAAAAGTGGAGGGAGCAAAGACTTTGGATATTTTTGAGCTGAAGATAGATACTTGATGAGCAATAGATTGAAAAGTTAATCCAGTGTAGATGGGTATGTGGGAAAAACAGATCAATTATGATTTTATTGAATGGTGGAGCAGGCTCAAGAGGTTGAGTGGCCTGTTCCTGATTTGTACATTTATATACTCTTTAGAATATTGTATGCTTTATAAGAATATCTGTCATTCATGTAAACTCCAAGTGTAGGACTAAACCTTTCTCCTTACCAATGCCTTAAGTAAGGAGATCAAAATTATATACATTATTCTAGGTGCCTCATCATTGCCCAGTACAGTTAGAGCAAGACTACTCTAGTTTTATTCTGTCCTTGTTGCTATTAAGATCAGCATTCCATTTGCCTTCCTAATTCCTCATTACCTGTACCTGCATGCTAATATCTTGTGAATCATGTACAAGAACACTTAGATCCCTCTTTATTTTCTTCATTTAAATATTCTTTTTCAATTCTTTCAGTCAAAGTGGACAACTGACATCTTTCACATTATCATTCATCTGTTAAGATTTTACCCACTCACCAAAACCAGATGCAGCATTTAGTACCTTATGGATGTCAGAAACACTTCTGTATAAAAATTATCAAGGATAATATACAGCACTGCACAGCACCTTGGACTATACAAAAAAAGTCAAGTAAACCTTTCAAAATAAAAGGTATACTTAAAACATTCACAATCCTTTTCAGATATAAAACTTGAAAATAAAACAGAAATTGTTGAAGAAACTCAACGTGTCTGGCAGCACTATAGGAGAAAGCATTTAGTATCAGTTCCAACATTTGTTTTTGTTTCTGACCTCCAGCATCTGCAGTTCTTTGTTTTATTATAGTAAAATTAAAAAGTTTCTTCAACTTTCTTTGAAGTCATACGTTGAATAGAATTCTGATATAACATCAGAATATTTCCAAGACAAATGTAAAAACAACATCACAATTTCACTCTGTTCCCAACCATGGACTGTTCTACTTATCTACTCAAAGATGCAATCTACAATGGGCATTTATTGAGTTGTTTTCAAATCAAAGCACCAGTATTTGATGGAAGGTTTAGCTTCTGCTATGGATTAAATAGCTATTGTAATCGCATTCTATCTAATCTCTACCATTAAGAGGATAGCTCTTGGTGTACTTACTTCTTCCACAACTCTGTCTTTCATCACCTCACCAAGATCTATAACGAGGCTGTACATCAGAACATAAAATAAAATTACAGCAAGTCAAACTTTGAGACATGTTTCAATTTACATTGACCACATATGCCAGTTTTGAATTGGTAAACCAGCAATAACCCGTGATGATCAGTGAAAGCATTAAGTTAGTTAATTACCAAGTAATCAGTAATTACAAAAGTGCATTGCCTGATGTAGTAGTAAGTTATAAAGACACAGAAAAGTTCCAGGTTGAGGGAGTCCTACTTTGTACTGAGTAAATATCTGCTAAGCAAACAAACATGGACTCTACCATGGGCCTTCCTGATCACTACTTTTTGACTCTATGTGCTGCACATGTATATTTTTTTGGGATTGGATGTCAGGTAAAAGCAGGATGTGTCAATGCCCTATTTGACAATCATTTTCAGGTTTTGTAGGAGACAGGGAAAAAATTGACCCTTGCATAATCTTGCAGAATTGTTCAGGACTCTCACTGAGGAGTCTCGCTGATAACTGTGTTGTGGAGCTATTCATAGGGCATTTAAGAAAACTTCCATCTTCACATACCACCCGCCAACCTCTCACTTAAGGGCACCAGCAGGCTGGCAGTACCTTGAAAATCATTTACTGTCAGTATCTTCAGGAAATGTTGAAATACAAATTTTGAAATATTGTAAAAAGATTACACCTGACCTGCCAAGGAAGTCATCCTTGTCTGGGTCTTCATCAAAAAGTTCCAACTCCAAATCCTGACCAGGGGCCTCATGAACTACTGCCTAAAATGAAAGCAACAAAAACTTTGTAAGCCATTTACTCTTGCTTAAGAGCAACTAAAATTTTCTTATTTCAGTGTCAATGTAGAAATTACTGATCAAAAATGCCAAGCTTTTGGAGTTGGGACATGGGGAAGAAGGTGGATGCAGAGGGGAAAGGTTCTAAAGTTTAAAAGATCTTACCTCATAGATTTCATACCATTCAGGATTTAAATTTACTTTAATTGTTTTACTGCGAAATGTCTGTGTGCCGACTCGAATAAGAGCATATGGATCAGACTTCCCTTGTACCATGCCCATAAGGTATGTGTCTTTGCTTATCAAATCAGCAGCTTTGTTTAGATAAATTCTCACCACACCCTGCAAAATAAGCAATTGCCAACATCACTATGGAAAGTATTATCTGGATGCAAATTTCTTTTTGCTACTGCAAAAAATTGCTCCATAGTATTACACATGCTCAACTTTGATTTTGTCCTGACCCTGATATTGCCAGAAATTGAGAGCATTGGCCTTCAGCTTGCACCTAAACACCATAGGTTAGAACTTATGCCACTCAGCAAATATGTTTGGGTGCGGGTGGGGTTCTCAGATCCAGTGTATGGCCCCCTGTCACCACACTTTGATCTCTCTGAACTTTTAAGTGGAGGGAAGAAATAGGCAGCTCACCAACCTTGGATTGACCATTGTCCTTCACCAGCCAATTAAAAGCTATCTGGAGGAGGCCCACATTATTTGGGTAGCCAAGCACATTTAGCAGTCTGGGTTCAGGTTGGGCAAGACAGGGATATCAACAAATGGTTGGAGTCACTGGACACTGCAACGGCTATGGGGCCCTGTCAACGTTCTAGCAATTATACTGCAGACTTGTGCTCCAGCACTCGCCGGTCCCCTAGTCAAGCTGTTCCAGTATAGTCCCAATACAGGCATGTGACTTACAATGTAGAAAATTGCAGTGATATCTTGCACACAAAAAACAACAAATTTCAACCCAGCCAATTACTTCCCCTTCAGTCTCCTCTCAATCATCAGGAAAGAGATGGAAGGTGTCATCAATAGTGATATGAAGCAGCACTATGTAAGTGACACCCAGTTTGGGTTCCACTAGGGCCACTCAGCTCTGTCCCTCACTAAGCAATGGTTCAAACAAGGACAAAAGAGGTGAGTTCCAGAGGTGAGGCAGGAATGACAGCCCTTGACATCAAGGCACATTTTACTGAGCATAGCATGAAGATGGCTTAGCAAAACCAGAGTCGATGAGAATGGGGGAATCTCTCTGCTGGTTGGAGTCATATCTGATTCAAATGAAGATGGCTGTATTTTTTGGAGATTCATTATCTCATTTAAATGGTGTCTTTGTAAGGGTTGTTCAGGGTAGTGTCGTAAGCCCAACCATCTTCAGCTGTATCAATGACATTCCAATCCTCAACAAGGTCAGAAATGGGGAAGTCCACAGATGATTGCATGATGTTCAGCAGCATTTACAAGTCCTCAGATTTTGAAGCAGTCCCTTCCCAAATGCAGCCCCTTCCCAAATGCAGCAAGTCATGGACAATAGCCAGACGGACTGATAAGTGCAAGCGATTGTCATGCCACACAAATGACAGGCAATAGCTATCTACATAAAAGGGAGAATCTAACCATCGTCCTTTGATATTCAATGAACCGCCCCTATGAACATCCTGAGAATTAGCATTGACCAGAAATTGAACATAAATAGAATGGTTACAAGAGCAAGTCAGAGGCCAGCAATCCAGCAGTGACTCCTGAAGCTTGTCCACCAACTATTAAGCATGAGTCAGGGAGTGTGATGAATATTCCTCTCTTGCCTGGATAAATGCAGCTCCAAAAAGTCAGAAAGTTTGATACCATCCAGGATAAAGCAGCCATTTTATTAGTATCACTTCCACAATCATTCAGTTACTCCATCACTGACATTCAGCAGCAGCTCTGTTTAACATCTACGTAATACCCTGCAAAATTCCTCCAGGCATGTTTGACATTACTTAAAACCACAACCAGTACAATTTAGAAGGACAGATAATAGGAATGATATAGGAAGGGAAAAGGTTGAGATTCTGAAGGGAGATTACAGAAAGTTAGGCAGAAATTTAAAAAGGAGGTCCTCAAGGGTAGTAATATCTGGATTACTCACAGTGCTACGAGCTAGTGAAGGCAGGAATAGGAGGATAGAGCAGATGAATGCATGGCTGAGGAGCTGGAGTATGGGAGAAAGATTCATATTTTTGGACCATTGGAATCTCTTTTGGAGTAGAAGTGACCTGTACAAGAAATACGGATTATACCTAACTTGGAAGGGGACTAATACACTGGTAGGGAAATTTGCGAGAACTGCTTGGGAAGATTTAAACTAGTAAGGTGGGAGGGTGGGACCCAGGGAGATAGCGAGGAAAGGATCAATCAGACAGGTACAGCTGAGAACAGAAGTGAGTCAAACAGTCAGGGCAGGCAGGGACAAAGTAGCACTAATAAATTAAACTGCATTTATTTCAATGCAAGGGGCCTAACAGGGAAGGCAGATGAACTCAGGGTGGTTAGGAACATGGAACTGGGATATCATAGCAATTACGGAAACATGGCTCAGGGATGGGCAGGACTGGCAGCTTAATGTTCCAGAATACAAATGCTACAGGAAGGATAGAAAGGGAGGCAAGAGAGGAGGGGGAGTGGCATTTTTGATAAGGGATAGCATTATAACTGTGCTAAGGGAGGATATTCCTGGAAATATATCCAGGGAAGTTATTTGGGTGGAACTGAACAATATGAAAGGGATGATCATCTTATTGGGATTGTATTATAGACCCCCCAATAGTCAGAAGGAAATTGAGAAACAAACTTGTAAGGAGATCTCAGCTATCTGAAAGAATAATAGGGTGGTTATGGTAGGGGATTTTGACTTTCCAAACATAGACTGGGACTGCAATAGTGTTAAAGGTTTAGATGGAGAGGAATTTCTTAAGTGTGTACAAGACAACTTCCTGATTCAGTATGTGGATGTACCTATTAGAGAAGGTGTAAAACTTGACCTACTCTTGGGAAATAAGGCAGGGCAGTGGGGAGCACTTTGGGGCCAGCGACCATAATTCTATTCGTTTTAAAATAGTGATGAAAAAGGACAGACCAGCTCTAAAAGTTGAAGTTCTAAATTGGAGAATAGGCCAATTTTGACGATATTAGGCAAGAACTTCCAAAAACTGATTGGAGGCAGATGTTCACAGGTAAAGGGACGGCTGGAAAATGGGAAGCCTTCAGAAATGAGATAACAAGAATCCAGAGAAAGTATATTCCTGTCAGGGTGAAAAGTAAAGGCTGGTAGGTATAGGGAATGCTGGATGACTAAAGAAATTGAGGGTTTGGTTAAGAAAAAGAAGAAAGCACATGTCCGATATAGACAGGATAGATCGAGTGAAGAGTATAAAGAAAGTAGGAGTATACTTAAGAGGGAAATCAGGAGGGCAAAACGGTGACATGTGATAGCTTTGGCAAATAGAATTGAGGAGAATCCAAAGGGTTTTTACAAATATATTAAGGACAAAAGGGTAACTAGGGAGAGAATAG
>NC_057716.1:67391624-67404645 GCF_004010195.1 Chiloscyllium plagiosum
CACACAGAGGGTGGTACATGTATGGAATGAGCTGCTAGAGAATGTGGTGGAGGCTGGTACAATTGCAACATTTAAGAGGCATTTGGATGGGTACATGAGTCGGAAGGGTTTTGAGGGATATGGGCCAGGTGCTGGCAGGTGGGACTAGATTGGGTTGGGAGATCTGGTTGGCATGGACAAGTTGGACCAAAGGGTCTGTTTCCGTGCTGTACATCTCTATGACTCTATAACATCATCACCTACAAGTTCCCATCCAAATCACACATCATCTTGACTTGGAAATATAACACCATTTCTTCAGTCCTACTGTGTCGGAATCCTGGAAATACTGCTTTCACAGCATTGTGCGCCTACCTAGTCTCAGCACATTGAGCTTTTGTGAAGGTTCTGAGCAACAAGAAGGTTTAGTGGGTGGAGCATGTGGCATGAAAAGTATAACTTTACTTGGGAGGAAAAAAATGAAGTTCTCTATTATTGAATGGTGCATTCTTTTGAAGGGAGGGAATGCTCAGATGAAGGAGTTGATTGGCAGGATAAACCTGTGATCCTCATGGTCTTGATACACCTTTTAAAAAGTAAAGTGAAGTTTTGTGTGAAAAGGTAGAGAGAACACCAAATTTGAAGAAGTGACGTGTAGCAGAAGGAACACAGATTTTGGAATATGGGAACATATCAATGAATACGTTAGTACAAGAAATGTGTCCTGGATCTTCCATGCTAAGAGCAGAAGGCATGGATGACAATGCTTCCAAGATCACACCCAAGAAAGACCACATTCATCAGATAGGGAAATGTGTGGAGATGACACACCAATGTGAAATCCTACGAGAGGATTAAAGATGGAGCTAGGATACTGATGCACATGTGTAGAAGTTAGTTGTTCGTGGTGAAGTAGCTAATGGGCTGGATGTTGTGTTGAAGCTGCACTGAACAGATCCCAGACAAGCTCAGCTACCTGACTAATAGCATGACATGAAATGAATAATGTGGACCTGAGATCACGAAACATCTTTTAAACAACTAAGAAACTGACTTCATTGAGAAACCGATTTTAAAAGCGCAATAGTCTGAAGGAACTATGCAAAAAAAAAACAGGGATTTTGAGCTTAAATGTTTTTAGTTATTGGTTACAGTAAGAAAAACCTAAAAAGTGAAGTTGTTGTGTTGCTGTTTTCAGCAATTAACTTGATTTTCAAAATTTCTTTTTAAACCTCATTAATCTGAAAGGTAATGTAGCAGATTTTCTTGATGTGCATTGTCGAATGCAGGTCAATAACCAACTTTACGGACCTCAATCTGAACCAGTACATTGTAATATCAGCATTTGAGTTACTATAAGAGATCAAATGATTCCTTAACAACAAAAGCAATCATCATACCCCTGAATCAGTGGTAAGCATCCCTATATAGCTACATGCGTGCGAGACATGCCGCAACACAAACGTAATCAAGATAATCTTTGGATGCCTAAACAATGCTTCTGCTAGCTGGATTACTTTGGAAGCGCCCTGCAGTACTCTCCAATGCACACATCATAGTTCATATTTTCGGTTGCATCAGCACAACCTCACAAGGGCACAGCCCTTCCCATCAGAAAATATTGAAAGTCAATTAATCACCCATGCATATTCTCTTATTGCCTATTTTCTGTGTGCCATCACCTGGCCTAGTGCTCCTTTGCAGTATTATCTCAGTTGATGCCCCATGGCTGGCATAAAGCCGAGAGACCTGGCTTTAAAACTGTACCGTCATGCTGCTGCAATGTGGACTGCTAGGTTGACAGGCAATAACAAAGGCGCTGTAGAGTGGTAGTGGAGAACAATAGTCATCATTTTTTGCATATTCAGGCAACTTGGAGCCACTCCCATGCCCTATAGCAAGTACATTACCAACTCAAAATCTGGAACGTAGATTTCTGGACTGCTGTGAATGCGTGCAAATCCCACAGACTACTGGCATTCTCAGTTGTGGAGGTAGTAGTCTGAATTAATAATCTACTGGAAGCAAACTGGCCTTGCACAGCTTTAATCTGAACTTCCATTATAACACTGAGCCTGAATGATTTCTACTTGGAGTGCAACAGAAGCAGATACCAGCATGCATCCTGTTTAGGTTATAATGGAATTAGCCACCACTTTATTGTGTGGTGTACACCTGCAAAATGTATAATAATGATGTATAATGATGTGTCACATGATTACATACAGCAATCTGGAAACAAAAAGACACGCTATTGGTATGTGAGAGGAGACATTCAACTACTACGCTGTAAATATAAGAATCTTAAAGAAGGCAACTGGGTAGAATTTTGGAGACTAAAGCTACTTAAGTCCACATACCTAATACATTTTCATGATAAAGCCCTCTGTGAAATTGGTGCCAGACTTTACACTTCAACAGTGATCACAGAATTTCTGGCAGGCTTGCCAAGACACCAAATATTTCGGTTTTCCATACACAGTTCCAAAGTGCTCCACTCTGTCCTATGCAGATATAGTGACAGGGAGCTGGGGCTTGCACCACCTCTTCATTCTGCTGCAAGGCCATTTGCAACTGGTGTCTCATCACATGCAGATTGCCTTTCTAAGCTACCCTCTAAAGCATACAGCCTAAGGATCTGAGTTCGTTGCTGTAACTAATGGTGCTTCTTTATCATTCATCTCTTCTTCCTCTACTATTTCTCCTACACCATTACCCGGCTTGGATCCAGTTCTCATGTCTCCTGCATTTCAGTTAGTCAAGGGTAAGATTTTGGCAGTGGGAGCAGGAAGAAACACATCCTTAATAGTCTACAGCTTGTACCTCAGAAAAGATTGAGGCACGAGAGTGAAGCAGGTTTCAACTCCATTGTCAGCCATGCCCTCAGTCGTAGCCACTGGTGAATACCGATCTCCTTGCACATAGAGATACAACCTGCTTGGTTTCTCATTGGTTAGGTGCAACTCGTGCCACTTAGGTTAATCAGACATCACAATCTTTATGCCTGTTTTTGGTCCCATCCTACCTTCAGCGAGTGTACAAATGAACACCCTCACAAATCTTGCATATGGGAGAAGGTGCTGAGGGTGAAGAAAATCACCCAACAACCTATTTAGTCCAGTAAAAAGTAGTAAACTAGATTAAGATGTTTATAGAGGATTCAGAAATATTTCAAATTCTCAATATACCATATTTAACAAGCTCAAAGACTAAACGACTAGTCAGATGTATTTACCAACACTAGTTACTTACGTGTGGTAAAGGAAACCGTAGCTGAGAAACATTGACACCATTAATTAGTGGGCAGGTGAATCTATTAGGCAAGACCATGTAGGAAGCAATAGTATCAATAATCTTTGTGTCTGACAATTCACTGAAAAGAAGAAAAACAGCTTTTAGAAATGGAAAAAAAGCAAAATCAAATGTGAACAGTGCACTATTTTAGTATTCCCATCACAAGAACTAGTGAGCAATAAGTCACCTTTTACATTTTGTCACCTCTCAAACCTTTCCCAGAACACCATTCTTGAATCCTTCAATCAAGTTTGCATTCCTATTGCAGTACTGAAAAATGTGTAGCAATTTCAAAATCAACATTTGAAACTGAGTATTATCCACCTCAACCTGCATGTAGCCTTTGACATTGTTGCTAACATCCTCCTCTCCAATGCCTTTCTCCTGCCGTTCAGATGGATGGTCTACTCGCACTAGGTCACTTTTTAGTAAAATTGTATCCAGACAATCATCTACAATGACCTCTCCCAGTGCTGTGTTATTACTTCTGATTGTGCAAGCAGGCACAGCTTATTATGATGGAAAGATGGAGCATTGCGAATGATCATCAACTGGTCCAGTAATATTTTAAAGAAAAAGAGTAAATGGTTTCTTCACTCTGGCACAACTCTTGCACCAAATATGGTGATTCACAACCCTCAGCATATATTCTGCTCACCAGAAATTGTGATTCTATTGGCCTTGCAAAAAACAGGATCTTTCAGTTGCTCTCCCCACAACAGTCATGAAAATGCTGAATTTGTACCACAAATACAAAGTAAACTCATTACATGAAGTTCAGGCAGCTATTTCATAGCTATTTCCTGTTTAAGAGCTGATTAACAGCCTTGAAAGATTAATACAACATTAAGAAGCTTTTCAACTTTTCTTCTTTCCCTCAATCTATCTTTCTTTCACAGTTTCTCTTGCTGTATCTAAATTTAACTCTAACTTAACCATTTCCAACCCTGTCATCACCAAGGTCCCCAGCTTCACTAGACAAACTGAAGCTTCAGCAATTTGCAGCACAAAAATAATGAAGTATGCTAGAAAGATTCAACTCATGGGGCCTTGTACCAATTATTAAACATATACATGCTTCATGTTAATCAATCTCCTGCTTCACCTTAACCACTTTGCATATAAATATATTTCTCCATGAATAGTTGCTTCTAGTGTAGAACTTGAGTATTGCAAAAACAAAATCTGAAGCTTTGTCAATAATAATGCCAATACAATTTTTTGTAATGTAGAAAACAAAACAGCCAATTTGTGCATAATGCTAATAGAATGTGGTGCTAATCATCTTACTTTTAAAAAATATATAGTGGCGTGGGTTAAGGGATAAATATTGGACAGGGAGCTGATGAGATCTTCCTTGCTCTTCCTCAAAGCCACAATGGTGTGTTTGATTTTCATCTGCCCTCTCAACTGGATGTAATATTGAATATGACTGATAATTTGACAACAGTATTTTGGCAGTGCCATTTGTACGTAAACTGTCTTATTGCACTTCTGAGAAGGATACAAAAACCATATTGGCAATACTTCGTTAAATTCTAATTATTGTCGAATTATTTGATCAAATATATTCTCACTCAGGATCTGAACATTTCTCATTTTAACCAGAAGATGGCAGTATTTATCACCAATCAGTAAAGCATGTGCCACCTCAACTTTGTACCAATAGCTTCACTTCAACTTCAAAACCATAGAATCCCTACATTGTATAAACAGGCCATTTGGCCCATCCAGTCCATACCGACCCTCCAAACAGCATCCCACACAATCTCTAACTCTGCATTTCAATGGCGAATCCACCTAATCGGCACATTTTTGGATTGTGGGAGGAAACCCACACAGACACGGGGAGAATGTGCAAACTCCACACAGTCAGTCACCCAAGGGCGGAATTGAACTCAGGTCCCTGTGCTGTAAGGCAGCAGTGCTAACGATTGAACCATCATTCTGCCCCTTGGAGCATTTATTGCAAGATACATTTTCAATTTCTTATAACAAATATTTTGGCCTTGCTTATTGGCGTTGTCAATTAATACCAAGCATTGGGATGTTTTACACTGTGTACTCAAAGTGCTTCAAATCATTTCCAGCATTTTCACAGCAAACACTTGGAGTAGGCTTTCGCCCCATCAAATCGGAGGTAAATTCAAACTCTTGTTTTAAAGTTAATGCAATGTATGCTATTAAAAACTAAATAACGAGGGAGATTAGTGAGATCTCTGAATTACTAGTTGAGCCAAGAGCTAAGTGGCACTGGGCCATAAAATTAAAGAGGTAATTGCATGGCTCAAAGACTGATATGGGAAAAAATGGTGTGAATTCATAGAATATTGGCACCAATACTAGGGTAGCAGGGAACTGTTCCAATGGGAGGGGCTCCATTCTAATCACATGGGGATCAGATTAATGCAGAATCGCAGAAATAGGGCTGTTGATAGGGCTTTAATCTGAATAGCGGGGGGGTTGTCAATTTCATAGATGATTATAAACATTGAAGATAAAGGAGAAGGTACAATTGCAGGGCTGATTGTTACCCGAAAATTCAAGAAGGGACAGAATGTGTGAATGTCATACAGTACCAAGGAACCATAGAAGTGTAGGGAAATTAGATTATAGAACAAACTTAAAGGCTTTATACCTTTTTGCACAATTCAGGATAAGGGAGATGAACTGACAGTGCAAATTGAGATAAATATGATGTCATAACCAACATGGTTACCAGGAGATCAAAACTAGGAATTTATCGTTCAGGAAACGTGGGAGGGATTGAAAAGGTGGTGGGTTAGCACTGTTAATACAAAATAAAACGAGGACAGTTACGAGAGATGATCTGGGATCAGATGATGTAGAATTCATTTGGGTGGAAGGAAAAAAAAAGTAACGGAAAGAAGACATTGGTAGGAGTAGTGTATGTGCCCCCAAACTGTAGCCACTCAGCGGGAAAGGCTAAAAATCAACAAATAATAGGAGCATGTGAAAAGAATAGAACAATAATTATGGGTGGATTTAATCTTCGTGTTGATTGAGTTAATCAAATCAGAAAGGGTAGCTATGACAACAAATTCATAGAGTACATTAGAGATCATTTCCCAGAGCAATGTGTTATTGAGCCAACTAGGGAGCAGGCTCTTGGATCTGGAAATGGGTAATGAGACAAGTATAATAAATTAACTCAGAGTAAAAGATCGCCTAGGAGGTAGTGAACATAACATGATGAATATATTATTCAGAGTGAAAAACTTGGATCAGATACAACTGTGCAAACTTTAAATTAAGGGAATTACAATGATTTAGCTAAAGTGAACAGGATAGATAGATTAGCAGGAATGACAATAAGCAAGCAGTGGCAAATATTTATGATATTTCATGAGTCTCAGCAAACATCCAATCTAGTAAGGAAAGATAAACTAATCATGGCTAACCAAGGAAGTTATGGTGAGTATTACGTTGAAAGAAAAAGTATCCAAGGAGGTGAATGTCAGTGATAGCCACTAAGACTGGAATAAATTCTTAATCCAGCAAAGGAGGAATAAAAAGATAATAAAGTCAGAAAATCAACCAGGAGGGCAAAATAGTGAGGAATAGAAAAAAATACTGATAAGGAGAGCTTCCTTAAAATATACGAACCATAGGCCCCTTAGAAAATTAATCTGGGGAGATAGTTATGGAGACCAAGGAGATGGTAGAGGAATTGAAACAGATATTTTGCATCAGTCTTTACGGTAGAAGATATTTTAAACATCCCATTCATACTAAATAATATAGGGAGTAATTAAGGAGCATTACCATCAGTAAAGTAGTAGTATTCGACAAACTAATGGGAATAAAGGCAGATAAATCCCCTAGTCCTGATGGCTTGCATCCTAGGAACCTAAAAGTAGTACCTGAAGAAATAATGGATGCATTGGTTTTACTTTATCAAAAACCATTGGATTCTGTAGTAGTATCAGAGGATTGGAAAACTGCAAATGTGACACACTGATTCGAACAGTGAGGGAAGCAAGAAGTGAGTAATCATAAGCCTAACATCTATTATTGGAAGAGTATGGAGACCAATTATTAAGGAAATAACAGCAGAACAATTTGAAAATCATAGCCTAATTAAGCAGAGTCAGAATGGCTCCATGAAAGGGAAATTGTGCCTGACTATTAGAATTTTTTGAGAAAGTCACAACCAGAGTGAATAAAGTGGAATCAGATGATGTAATATATTTGGACTTCAGAAGGTGTTCACCAAGGTAACTCAAAATGTTAAGAAATAGGAGCCACTGTGTTGAGGTAATATATTGGCACAAATAGAGAATTGGCTCATGAGAGGTGATGTCATGGAAACATTTTGAATTCTTAAGGGGTATGACAGAGTAAATGCGGAGAGGTTGTTTTTCCTCACGGGAGAGTCTAGTACCAGATGGCATCGCCTCAGAGTAAAAGGGGTGCCAATTTAAGACCAAGATGAGGAGGCATTTCTTCTCTCATAGTTTTGAGTGCCTATGGAACTCTTTGTCACAGAGAACTGTGGGGCTGAATCCTTGTTTATATTTAAGAGGGAGAGACAGATAGATTCTTGATCAGTACTGGAATCAAGGGTTACAGGGAAAGGATAGAAGTGGACGTGAAGAATGGATTAGCTGTAACCCTATTGAATGGCGGAGCAGGCTCGAGGGGTTAAACAACCTATTCCTACTTCTTACGGTCTTATGGAGCTTGAAGGCAAGAGCCTGAACCCACATAGACTGAAGGAAAAGACTGAAGTTCTTTTTTCGTTCGTAAAGGACATATATCATCTACTGGTGGCAGGACAATTGCGAGAGAACCTTAGTAAATGTACAGAAAGGAATGGACATTCAACATGGATCTGTAATTGGCATGTTAACTTATGCAACTTTAAGAATATGGCCAAGAATGTAGGGAATTTAGTATTTGTACTGGAAAGAAAGACTGATGAAATACCAAAATAAATATAGTGAAGTTTATAACTTGTGTCAAACTAGGTAACTTGTATCACTATTTTAACTACTTAGGCAGCTTTCTTGCATTACAAAAGGTTAACCTCCTAAGGCTGAAGGGCACATGGAAGCTGAGGCTCAAGTGTCTTTTATACCCAGTTAGAGGAGGAGCATTTTCTGCAGAACCTGAAACTCATACTCATAAAAATGAGACAAAATTATATAAGTGAAAGCTGTTGATGTAACTCATTTTCAGAAAGTGAACTTGCAAACAGTTAGACAGCAAATGAGAAGTTTTCATTTTCATCTCCTAGACATTTCACTTCCTGAAAATTAGTTGAGTGAGTCTCCTGCTCATAACAGGATCTATTAATTTTCATCTCGTGCAGTGTAGATGCAAGCAGTATGGATAGGTCAAATATAGAAAGTAGAATAAAATAATAAGTGAAGGCTTCTGGGAAATGTCCTAGACAGCCATATTTGATGACCTTCTCCACTCTTGTTCCATGTAAACATATGATTTTGGCATAACTGTATGAATGCATGAAAGGTAGATCAGACATAAAAGTGGAATTTGGAACTCAGTCAGATTAATCATAGTTTGAATGGCATGACAGATGATCAAAAAGCTGAATGGCAGATATTTGCTCCTAAATCCCATGTTCCTATTTTCAGTATGTGAATAGAAAGCAACAAGGAAGGGGGAAGGAAACTGTTGGAAATGGATAAGCTAGGGCAGTGGGAACAACTAAATGAAGTAATACATCAGAGAAAGAAAATGTAAAAACGTAATCATTACTGAAAAGTAGAAGCAAAGAATTACTTAATATGTAAATATACATGTCACAAAAAAATGACTGTGCCAAGAAACACAATCATAAGAGACAATGTGAAATTCTGGGGTTATATAAAGATACAAAAGCATATTGGTTGGCATTTTGTCACCAAGAATACAACAAGATAGCAGATTGAGAAAATACATTTTGAAGACAAATGAGGAACATGAGGATTGTACAAAAGTGAAACAGTAAACATTAAAAGGCAAAAATCTAACAATAAAATGTGTTCAAAATTTCAAAGAGATGGGGTAAGTAAAAAGCCAAAACTAACCTTGGTCAGTTAATAAAAAGTGGGAATAAATTTTAAAGATTCCTACAAGGACAGATGGGGCAGATGAAATACTTCATTCATACAATTGGATATCATAAAGTGAAACGCATCATTAGAGGTACTTTAAATTACTTACTGTGTGGAAACAGGTCCTTGAGCCCAACAAGTCCACACGGACTCTCTGAAGAGCAACCCACCCAGACCCAATCCCTTACAATTACCCCTTCACCTAACACTACGGGCAATTTAGCACGACCAATTCACCTAACATGCACATTTTTGGACTGTGGAAAGAAACCAGAGCACCCGGTGGAAACCCACACAGACACTGGGAGAATGTGCAAACTCCACACAGATATTTGCCTGAGGTGAGAATTGAACCCGGGTCTCTGGCGCTGTGAGGCAGCAGTGCTAACCACTGTGCCACCGTGCCGCCACATATTATTGATGTCAAGTCAATCATCATAATAAGATGGAATTAAAAATAATTAAAACAGATACATAGTAAAAATATATGGAAAAATAGCAAGAAAATAGAATTGGTACAAGCAAGATGGGCCAAATAGTAAGTGGTGATGTGACAATGCTGTTCCTTTAACAAAGTAATGTTGTCCTTGGTTTTTTTCAAAAGTGGGTTGGAAAAGGCAGAGTGTCTAGGTGAAGGCCATTTTGATGATAGCTCACAGATACTGCCTAAGGCAACAAGCAGTGTAAATGCTTTCAGGTAGTCTTTTTTTCAGAAAACAGTTGTACAATGAAAGGGGAGTGGCTAGTTCTCCCATAGAACATTACAGCACAGTACAGGCCCTTCGGCCCTCGATGTTGCACCGACCTGTGGAACCAATCTGAAGCCCATCTATCCTATACAATTCCATTTTCATCCATATGTTTAGCAATGACCATTTAAATGCCCTTAAAGTTGGCAAGTCTATTACTGTTGCAGGAAAGGCATTCCATGCCCTTACTACTCTCTGAATAAAGAAAATACCTCTGACATCTGTACTATATCTATCACCCTTCAATTTAAAGCTACGAACCCTCATGCTAGCCATCACCATTCGAGGAAAGAGGCTCTCGCTGTCCATCCTATCTAATCCTCTGATTATATGGTCTCAATTAAGTCACCTCTCAACCTTCGTCTCTACAATAAAAACAGGCTCAAGTCCTCAGCCTTTCCTCATAAGACCTTCTCTCCATACCAGGCAACATCCTAGTAAATCTCCTCTGAACCCTTTCCAAAGCTTTCACATCCTTCCTATAATGCGGTGACCAGAACTGTACACAATACTCAAAATGCAGCCGCACCAGAGTTTTGTACAGCTGCAATATGACCTCATGGCTCTGAAACACAACCCCTATACCAAAAATAAAAGCTAACACACCACATGCTTTCGTAACGACCTTATCAACCTGGGTGGCAACTTTCAGAGATATACACCGAGATCTCTGATCATTTACACTACCAAGTGTCTTAACATTAGCCCAGTACTCCTTATTCCAGTTGCTCCTTCCAAAGTGAATAACCTCACACTTTTCTGCATTAAACTCCATTTGCCATTTCTCAGCCCAGCTCTGCAGTTTATTTCTGTCCCTCTGTAGCCTGCAAAATCCTTCAGCACAATCAACAACTCTACCAACCTTAGTGCCAACCGCAAATTTACTAATCCATCCTTCTACAACTTCATCCAGGTCATTCAAAAAAACAAAACAGATGCTTGTGGTACACCACTAGTAACTGAACTCCAGGATGAACATTTCCCATCAACTATCACCCTCTGTCTTCTTTCAGCCTTCCAAACCACTACATCACCGTCAATCCCATGCCTCCATATTCTGTGCAATAGCCTACCTTGGGAACCTCATCAAATGCTTTACTGAAATCCATATACACCACATCAACCGCTTTGCCCTCATTTGGTCACCTTCTCAAAGAACTCAATAAGATTTGAGGCACGATCTACCCTTCAAAAAACCGTGTTGACTATCCCTAATCAACTTATTCCTTTCTAGATGATTATAAATCCTCTCTCTTTTAACCTTTTACAACACTTTATCCACAACCGATTCCTGAAGAAGGGCTTATGCCCGAAACGGCGATTCTCCTGCTCCTTGGATGCTGCCTGACCTGCAGCGCTTTTTCAGCAACACATTTTTCAGCTCCACAACCGAAGTAAGGCTCACTGGTCTATAATTACCAGAGTTGTCTCTACTCCCCTTCTTAAACAAGGGGACAACATTTGCAATCCTCCAGTCTTCTGGCACTATCCCTGTAGACAATGACGACATAAAGATCAAAGCCAAAGTTTCTGCAATCTCCTCCCTGCCTTACCAGAGAATCCTGAGATAAATCCCATCTGGCCCAGGGGACTTATCTATTTTCACACTTTCCAGAATCGCTAACCCCTCCTCCTT
Organism: Chiloscyllium plagiosum; assembly: GCF_004010195.1. Lineage (NCBI taxonomy): Eukaryota > Metazoa > Chordata > Chondrichthyes > Orectolobiformes > Hemiscylliidae > Chiloscyllium > Chiloscyllium plagiosum. Next base: position 67,403,366 of record NC_057716.1, read on the forward strand.
GTGAGCCTCAATCCCGTCTAGTCCATTAGCCTGTATCTCAGAATTCTCCTCAACAACATTCTGAATTAGTGGTGCTGGAAGAGCACAGCAGTTCAGGCAGCATCCAAGGAGCTTCGAAATTGACGTTTCGGGCAAAAGCCCTTCATCAGGAATAAAGGCAAATGAAGGGCTTTTGCCCGAAACATCGATTTCGAAGCTCCTTGGATGCTGCCTGAACTGCTGTGCTTTTCCAGCACCACTAATCCAGAATCTGGTTTCCAGCATCTGCAGTCATCGTTTTTACCTCCTCAACAACTTTGCCAATATTCACACTGGAAAAACACAAAAAATATTCATTCAGCGCTTCCTCTAATCTTCATGGACTCCACGTACAACCTCCCACTACTGTCCTTGATTGACTAGATTAAGATTAGGGACATTCTTTAATTCCTGATATACCTATCCCAGTTCAGAGATTTTTCTAGTATGATTTAGTATTCAGCTGGTGGCTGAGAGAAACAGCTGCAGTGGAAAAGGTTCCATGTTTTAGCCAATGATCCATGGCTAATCCTCCCTACAATCTCTCTGACCTGTAAGAACCTGTCTTTGAATTTATCTTTTTACTAAGGGATGTGTTTATGGGATGTTGCAGGAAATCAGAACAATTCTTTGTTAGGTTGCAGGGATATCGTGTCGGTCAGGTTTTCAAATAATAGGTCTTTTGCTTGTGTTTCATTTGATAGTCTGTAAACAAATTCTGTTTTGTTTAAAACTGAATAGTTTGACCACCTGCATCACTCCTGTAATATCCACCTTACAGCTGCTTAAAAATAACTTGAGAAGTTAGGTTCTGGGCTACCTTCTCGAAATGTTTTGAGGGGGTCTGGCCTGGTCTATAACAATGTTTTGATATTCTACACTGCCACCCAATCTCCCACTTTAAGAACTGTGCATCTCCACTAAAGTCATAAATAGAAACGTCTGTTGCCTGACAAAATAAATTAATGATTGAAACAAATGAAGGAAGGAAAACAAATGTATAATTAAGAATATTTAGAGTCAGGTGTGAAGCTAAAAGAAGTCACTTGCTTCTTGGCCAACAGTACAATAGTAATGGTGTAATTGATGTAATGGTGTTACAGTTAAATAAAGGTAATTATGAGGGCATAAGAGAAGAACTGACGAAAATAGACTGGAAGCAGAGCCTAGCAGGGAAGACAGTAGAGCAAAAATGGCAGGAGTTTGTGGGTAAAATTGAGGACACTGTACAGAGGTTCATCCCCAAGAAGAGAAAGATTATC
>NC_057716.1:67406024-67463471 GCF_004010195.1 Chiloscyllium plagiosum
CCAGAGTTCAATTCCCGCCTCAGGCGACTGACTGTGTGGAGTTTGCACATTCTCCCCATGTCTGCATGGGTTTTCTCCGGGTGCTCTGGTTTCCTCCCACAGTCCAAAGATATACGGGTCAGGCGAATTGGCCATGTTAAATTGCCCGTAGTTAGGTGCAGGGGTAAATGTAGGGGAATGGGTCTGGGTAAGTGCGCTTCAGCGGGTCGGTGTGGACTTGTTGGGCCGAAGGGCCTGTTTCCACACTATAAGTAATCATAGAAAGCATGGGAACTCAACCATCTGCAAATTTCCCTCCAAGCCATACACTCTCCTGATTTAGAAATATATCGGCATTCCTTCTGTATCAATGGATCAAAGTCCCAGATTTCCATTCCTAACAGCACAGTGGCTGCCCCTACTCATCAAGCACTGCAGCAGTTCAAGAGGCAGCTCACCAACATTTCCTCGAGGGAATTCAGGGTTGGACAACAAATGCTGCTCTATACAGTGACATTCACATCACATGAACGAATATATTTTAAAAAGTAGTTTACACATGCACTCGTGCTGTTATACCCATGGCTCATTTTTAACTTGTACTGTGCCCAAATTACATATGTTTGGTTCAAGGTATCATCATAGTACACATTATATCAAAGGTTTATTTCATTAAACCAACATTGTGGGCACAATGTGCATTTTAAATTTATGATACGTATCCGTGTATATGTTCAATGAATACAGATGAGTTTATTCTGCACATTGTTATTTTTGTAGTATATGTCTTCAAGGCAGAAATTGATAAATTCTTGATGTCACAAGGAATTAAGGGCTACGGGGAGAATGCGGGTAAGTGGAGTTGAAATGCCCATCAGCCATGATTGAATGGCGGAGTGGACTCGATGGGCCGAATGGCCTTACTTCCGCTCCTATGTCTTATGGTCTTATGGACTGAGGCCTGTTTTTTTAAATTGACAATGGCACATGACCTGAAATGAGATAATACTGTACAACTAATCTGACATCACTATTGTCTTTATTATTTTTCAGCTCTCTTACTTGCACAGCCCATTTAAAGAAAGCATACATAAAAATATTATGTTTATAATAATTGAAATGTTAATGCTTGTAATTCAAATGATCTTGGCTTTTCAAAGTATGTAATTGATCATTAATTCCTCACTGAGATACAAGCTGTCTGTGGCTGGACAAAGCATACATTTCTAATGAATTAGAGCTCATTTAACTCAAGTTACAAGTACAGCTAAACATTAAACCTCCAATACATATCAACTCAGTTATGGACTTGCCATACATTGTGGAATAAAAGAGAGTTCCTCAATTACCTTAATGTTATTATGATGTTTATACAAAATTAAAGTGTAAACAGTGGTGTCTCTGCAGAATATTGCTGAAAGTGCAAAGTTACTTAATGAATATTTTATCAGCAAAACATTGCATAGATTTTTCTTTAATAGCAAGGGTTTCAAATTTCACTGCACTCTGTAGAGCACTTTCACAAATTTCACAGCAGTTTGTATATTCTAATAACCCTGTTACATATTTTGTTTAATGTCATACAGCTTATCAGAGTAACTAGGAGAGGAGTAATAAATTAGGAAGGAGGAAAGCACCACAGAAAGAGAAGACCAAAAGACATAGGAGCAGAAATTAGGCCATTCAGCCTATTGACTCTGGTCCGCCATTCAATCATGGCTGATAAGTTTCTCAACTCCACTTTCCTGCTTTCTCCCCATAACCCTTGATACTCAAGAACCTATCTATTTCAGTCTTTAATATACTCAATGACCTGGCCTCCAAAACCTTCTGTGGCAATGAATACTACAGATTCACCACTTTCTGGCTGAAAAAGGTGTCTCCTTATCTCCATTCTAATGGGTCTTCCCTTTACTCTAAGGCTATGCTCTTGGGTCCTCGTCTCTCCTACCAATGGAAACATCTTCCCAACATCTACTCTGCCCAGGCCATTGGGTATTCTGTATATTTCAATTAGATCTTCCCCTCATCCTTCTAAACTCCATTGAATATAAACCCAGAGTCCTCAAACTTTCCTCATATGTTAAGCTTTTCATTCCTGGGACCATTCTCGTGAATCTCTTCTGAAAACGCTCCAGAGCCAGTACATCCTTCCTGAGATATGGGACACAACACTGTAAATGTGGTCTGACCAAAGCCTTATAGAGCCTCAGACGTACATCACCATTTTTATATTCAAGTCCTCTCAAAATAAGTGCCATCACTGCATTTGCTTTCCTAACTACTGATGCAACCTGCAAGTTTACCTTGAGAGAATCCTGATTTGGAACTTTCGAGTCTCTTTGCACTTCAGACTTCCAAATTTTCTTCCCATTTAGAAAATAATCCATTCCCCTATTCTTCCTACCAAAGTGCATGACCTCATACATTCCCACATTGTACTCAGTCTGCATCTTCTTTATCCACATTCTTCTGCAGCCATCCTGCCTCCTCAATGCTATCTATCCATCTACTTACCTTTGTATATTCTGCAAACATAGCCAGAATGTCCACAGTTCCTTCATCGAGATAGTTAATGCATAAAGTGAAAAGTTGTGGTCACAACACCACTTGTCACCAGCTGCCTTTTAGCTCCACTCTCTGCTTTCTGCCAGACAGCCAATCTTCTATCCATGCTAGCACCTTGCCTCTGACACCACGGGCCCTTATCTTAGTAGCCTCCTGTGTGGCACCTTGTCAAAGGCCTTCTTGAAGTCTAGGTAGATAACATCCATTGGCTCTCCTTGGTCTAACCTGCTCGTTAACTCCTCAAAGAATTCTAGCAGATTTGTCAGGCATGACCTCCCCTTGGTGAAACCATGCTGACTTTGCCCTTTATACCTTATACATCCAAGTATTCGGAAACCTCATCCTTCATAATGGATTCCAGGATCTTACCCTCAACTGAGGTTAGGCTAATCGGTCTATAATTTTCCATCTTTTGCCTTACTCCCTTTTGAAACAGGGGTGCTATTTTAGTGATTTTCCAGTCCTCTGAGACACTTCCTGATTCTAGCGATTCCAGAAAGATCATCACTAATGCCTCTGTCATCTCTTCAGCTATCTTCTTTATAACTCTGGGTTGTAGTCCATCTTCAGTCCATTGAATTTTTCTGTCACCTTCTCAGCCACCATACTCAGCTCTGCCCCCTCACTGCCTTGAAGTTTTGGGATCTAACTCATGTCTTCCACAGCGAAGACTGACACAAAGTAATTATTCAGCTCCTCAGCCATTTCCTTATTCCCCACTACTATCTCTCGAGCATCATTTTCCAGCAGCCCAATGTCCACTTTTGCCCTTCTTTGCCCTTAATATATCTAAAGGAACGCTTACAGTCTTGCTTTATATTACTGGCCAGCTTACCCTTATATTTAATTTTCTCCCTCTTTATTTCTTTTTTTGATGCCCTCTATTGGTCTTTGTAAGCTTCCCAATCCTCTGGTTTCCCACTGCCCTTTGCTATATTATGTGCTTTCTCTTTTGCTTTTTATGCTATTCCTGACTTTCCTAGTCAGCCACGGTTGCCTCATCCTCCCTATACCCTGTTTTCCTCCTTGGGATGAACCTCTGCTGTGTCTCCTGAATTGCTCCCAGAAATTCTTGCCTTTGTTGTTCCACAGTCTTTCCTGCTAGGCTTCTCTCCCAGTCAATTCTACCCAGCTCCTCCCTCCCGCATCTGTAGTTGTCTTAATTCAGCTGTAATACTGTTACGTCTGATTCTATCTTCTCTCTTTCAAATTTCAGAGTAAGTTCAATCCTATTATGATCATTGCCTCCTTAGGGTTTCTTTACCTTAAGCTCCCTTAAAATGTCTGCCTCATTGCACAACACTAAATCCAGTATTACCTGTTCCCTAGTGGGCTCCACCACAAGCGGATCCAAAAAGCCATCTCGTAGACATTGCACAAATTCCTTTTCTTGCAATCTACTATCAACCGGATATTCCCAGTCCACCTGCATATTGAAATCCCCCATGGTCACTGTAACTTTGTCTTTCCTACACATCTTTTCTATCTCCTGGTATATCTTGCACCCCAGTTCCTGACTACTGTTTGGAGGCCTGTACATAACTATGTTTTTTTTTAACCTTTGTGGTTCCACAATTCTACCAAACAGATTCTACACCATCTGACCTCCTTCCACCTATCGCATTTCCAATGCCCCTCCCCCAAGTCCCTCCTCCCTACCTTTTATCTTAGCCTACTGGACACACTTTCCTCATTCCTGAAGAAGGGCTCATACCCGAAACGTCGATTCTCCTGCTCCTTGGATGCTGCCTGACCTGCTGCGCTTTTCCAGCAAAACATTTTCAGCTCTACACCATCTGACCCTCCTTTGTTTCTTACTACTGAAATAATTTCATTTCTTACTAATAAGGCAATCCCAGCCCCTTAGACCACCTGCCTATCTTTTCGATAGGATGTATATCTTTGAATGCTCACCTCCCAATCCTGATCCTGTTGTAGCCACGTCTCTGTGATACCCATTATGTCATACCTGCCATTTTTGATCTGCAATACAAGCTCATTTACCTTTTCCTTATACTGTGTGTATTCAGTATTAACCTCCTGTATTAACTGTCCCTCTTCTCATTGTCATTCGTTTGTCCAGTGTGCTTGAAGTTTGATTGCTACACCATGTCCTACTTCTGTCTGTGCTGGAGATTTTAATAACCTCTCCTGAGTTCTGCACTCTTACCTGCTACTTTAATTTGGGTTTTCTAATTTCTCTTAACTGACACCTCTCCCCTCCCCAATCCTCTACATTTAATTTAATGCCTTGACTACAGCCCTAGTTATGCAATTCACCAGGACGCTGGTTCCAGCACAGTTCAGATGAAGACTGTCCCATCGGAACAGGTTCCTTTTTCCCAGAACTGGTTCAATTGTTCCATGAATTCAAACCCATTTCTCCCACACCTATCTCTTAGCCACACAATAACCTGCTTAATCTTATTGACCCTTTGCCAATTAGCTTGTGGCTCAAGTCATAATTGAAAGATTACCACCGTTCTGCTTCTGCTTTCTAATTTAGCTCATAGCTGTTCATACTTCCTAATCAGAACCTCTGCCCTAGTTGTATCTATATTGTTGGTACCTACATTGACCACGACCACTGGATCTTTACCCTCCCACTCCAAGCTCCTCTGCAGTCCAGATGAGATATTCCGAACCCAAGCACCAGGCAGGCAATACAACCTTCAGGACTCTCGATCCTGGTCACACAGAACAGTGTCTATGCCTCTAACTATACTATCCCCAATTGCAATAACTTGGTGGAATTATTATTAAGAAGTCCTGCCATGAGATCATAGCATTAAATAGCCAACCCAATTGTCAATGACTGGGTACTGCAAGACAGTTTCTGCTTTGCTGCTCTGCTTTCTCAACATGTATTAGCCAAACTTACATTTGAGTTACTCAAATCTTTTGTAGCTAGTTAAAAGACACTGTGCTAGTTGGCAGTGCTCATGGAACTGCCGATGCATTCAGAATAAATTGTTCACCCTTTACAAGCTTTTATAAATTGTATTTGTCACAAATGGATAGGTATAAATTCAGACTTTGTAAAGAAAGCTAATCTGTCCTTAAAATAGACACAAGGAACCTTCCAAAAGAGCTTCCAGAAATCACCCCACCAGTTCTGCCAGCTCAGCTTTTCTCTGGTTTTGTTTTAGCAAGCAGTCATTGTGAAGCTGCCGGACCCAAAGAAGCAGGTCCATGCTGATCCTCCCTCTCTCTGACATCTCTCCTGTAAGATACTGTGTTTGATTTTACCTTTTTTGCCAAGGGGTGTTTATGGGGATCGTTGCAAGTATTTGGAACAGCATCCTTAAGTTAGAATAGGTTGTTAGGTTTTCGGATAGGTTATGTTATTCTATATTCTGTTCTTTTTTGTTTGTACTTTATTCGGTAATCTTGCCAATAAATTCTATTTTGTTTAAAACTAAGTGTGGCTGGGCCAGTTGCATCACTCCTGAAATATCCATTTTAAACCTGCTTAAAACAACTAGCAAAGTTAGGGTCTGGGCTACTTTCTTGAAATGTTTTTTAGGAGGTCTATAAAACTTGTAACCTTGTTATCTGTTAAAACTTTTACTTAAGGCACTTTCAGCAATAGTTGGATGATAAACATTGCAGTTGCAGTTTCTACTTACAGAAGAGGTTTAGAGTGATTGCCCTAGGTGCACTTTTATTATCCTGTAGTACAAAGAATTTTTTTAAAAAAGCGATAAAATTATATTAAGTTATAAATTATGTTTCTGTTTTTATGTATTCTATTATCACTAGAAGGTTTATTGATTCTCTCCAATGAATGGGAGACAATGGGCATGGAAGTGCCACAGCTTGATTTGGGGAATATTACAGGTGCAGGTTGAGAGGCGTAGCTAGCATAGACAGCATGCAAAAAAGGTTCACAGATATGAGGCTTCCTGGGTGGCACATGGGCACTGTTTGGGAGGTAAATGGGGTACAGGAGACTGAGGGCCTTTCCTGAGATGGAGTCCCATGAAGCAGAGGTACACATTTTGAACAACATGCCTTGACAGCTAGTTGGATGCTTTGACTGCTTTCCTGGATGGACTAACCTGACTGCAGCCTGAACCTGAGCCATGTCCCTGGCAATCTAGATCCTGACTTCACTATCACTTTCTCCTGTGGTGGATTCACAAAGCCAGGAATTTTCCTAGCTTCTGCTGCTTGCCTTGAAGATGACAATCCAGGACTAAGTATTAACTGACATGCAAAATGAAGTATTCCATTGGAGTTAATTCTGACTCACATGAAAAAGAATGTGCTCCAATTTCTTAGGCATCCAGCTCAAGTTACTGTGCTGGAGATATCTGACTTGTTTCAGTTATCTAAACAAGTAAACTGTAGTGGCAAGTGATATTTATTCAAACGACTGGAATAATACCCAAAATGTACAAAGTAAGTTCAGCTTCACTTTCCTCTCTCAGAATGCAGGTAATGTTCACAGCTCAAACAAGGGTTTGCGTAAGCATACCAAGTCTATAGAATTAAAACATAAATCTTTATAAAGATCTGGTGATAAATAGAATGTTGATTCTAATTGAGCACTTTTTTTTTACACTGGTGGAGTTGCTCAATTTCACTCCTTATATGGAGGAACTATTCAATTAAAACTTATTGCAGGACTTGTACTCCAAGATCTCAGATCTTAAGTTTAGCTAACACCAAAATTCAGCCCAAAGCAAAGCAAAATTCTAGTCTCCAGCTAACTTCCAAAAATAAAATCAACCTGGACTTTTTTCCAAATGCAATCCTGCCTCCTGGCCTCCATTTCCATATCTACTAAGGAGGATGAGCTTCCATTTTAAACTAGTTCTTTTAATATCCCATCAGAAATAGAAGCATCAATTCTCCTACCACAAAAATACCAAACTTAAATGGATTTATTTAAAATGGGAAAAACAATAAGACACGGCAAGTGTTTAGATGAGCAGGTCAGATGAAGAATTCATCACCACATATCCAGCTTATCAGGATGGGATGCCTCCCACAGTGATTAATTAAATATACTGAAGTACTAACCTGAGGGAATATTTTCTTTATATACCACATATAGCTAAATCATAAACAAGTTTGTGAAGATTATATAGAATACAAATTTACTGTACACACTGCAGATTGAATCTCACATCTTAAATAATGTGGCTTTGATTTAATCCAGAAGTGTCATACTTGTCTCAACTAAAGTCTCATTTGTCATTCATTCTTATCATAAAACCACGAAAAATGTTAGATTTATTGTTGTTCAAAGAATGTGTTAACAACTGAATTCCATTTACCTAGGCTCAGAGTGGCAATGAATACATTTAAATATTAGAAGAATATGATAAAAAAAGTTACTAATGACCATCAAAAGCATATTTTAAAGTGTTTTCATAAAAGAACCTAAATTACGATAGTTTCATGCACGCTGATTGAAACATTTGAAAAACAAAACTGTCTCCTGCCAATTATACACTGATGCACATTTGTTTATGGAAGAGATTATGTTGGCACAGCACTCTATGCAGCTCATTAAAGGAGATGACAAACTGTAGGGCACTCTTTCGATTAGTAGCACTTTTTGAAGTCAAGAATTGGGAAGTTGTTTAATTTTAATTTGCTCAGCGAACAAACTTCACAATTTCTGGAAGTGACATGACACAGTTTTACTACTTGCAACATTTTCCTCCATTTTATAAATTAAACAGAACAAGGATGCAGGAGAAAATTACAAAGAATGCAATTCAGTTAACATTGATACATCAAACCAATCTTGTACAGATTATGAAATTGACAGGGTTTGGAGGTTGGTGAACTATTTAACAAACTAATTGCTACTTTGGAATCCCTTTCAAGTTTGCTATTGAACTATTGAAAAATTCCCAATTTACAAGTTTCTTGCTTAGGACAAGGAGTAATGAAGTTGGATTCACTTCTTGAAGTAGGCTTGTGAATCAAAAGACAAGATATACTTTCCTTTGGTCAAAAATTTCAGTAAAATAATGGATGCAGCTACATTTTAAGCACACATGTTTGGATGAAGTTAATGAACAGTTGAAGATATCCCCAGCATTACTCAATTATGCATTATTCTTTTATTTCATTGTAATGTCAATCTCTAAATCAATTTCCACTTCCTGATCCATGAAAAAGGTTAGACAATGTGAAATACTAACTTGAAACCAGGAATATCCAATAGGTTGGTCAGCCCTGTCCAGTTGATTTCCAGAACCTGAAGAGAAATTAACAACATCAGGAGCAGCAAAACAAGCAATGGGTTTGTTGAGAGGAACTTTTTTCTCTGTACAATGATATTCAATTTCCACTTTAAACATTTTCAGGCTAGAATATTAATAATTTTCATGAAAGAAAATGGTGTGGTTTTAAAGGTGGTTACAGTTTGCTTCTCGAGTAGGACGTTAAACTACAAAATGCCAAAGGTCTAGTTAGCCAGACAAGTCATGGTGCTCGGAGTTGCTAAGTTGATTGACTCGAAACATGGAGCAAAGTTTTGTAGGACACAGTCATTCATTTAAAACGTGATGAGTTGATGCTGCGTGGCTACAATCCCATGCTGATCTGTCCTTGGCTTTCTATTCTTGAAAAAGGTGTGACTGTTTGCATGGAAAGAATTTTGAACATATACCATAGCTTTCGGAAGGGGATAGAAGACTTGGAGACTTTAATGTCAGAGCACTCAACAGATCTTTGTTAGTGATGCTGGTGTCAGGTCAGAGGTTGTGCTTCCTCCTTTTTGTCATCAAAATCTGCATCTGTGGAGATCAGCAAGGTTAGAGATATTTGAATTGTATATTTGGTAGGTTCTGAAGGACGTCATGAATTGCTTGTTCTGGGTTGTTTTTCAAGTGGTCAAATGTTTTCAGTGATTTTTCCTTCAGATGCAAATCAGGGATGGAACAGATAGAACCTGAGAGCTAATTCACCTGCTGGACATTAAGCTTCCAAATTATCAGCAAATTTGAACCAAAAGAACTGTGGATGCTGTAAATCGAAAACAAAAGCAGAAGTTGTTGGAAAAGCTCAACAGGTCACTGTGAAGAGAAATCAGCATTAACGTTTCAGGTCTCGTGATTCTTCCCCAGGAGCTTCTGAGGACAGGTCACCGGACCTGCAACGTTAACTCTGATTTCTCTTCACAGGTGCTGCCAGACTTGTTGAGCTTTTCCAGCAACTTCTGATTTTGTACCAACAAATTTGGTTGTTTTTAGGCTGCTATTAAGGTTGCCTCAAGTTCATTGCAAAGTTTGGAAGGAATGCTCCAAGACCATTTCACCTTCTTGGTTCTGAGGGACTTCATGAATTGCTTGTTCTAGGTTGGTTTCCCTGTGGCCAAATGCTTTCAGTGGTTTTTCCTTCAAATGCAAATCAGGGATGGAACAGATAGAAACCTTGGAGTTAATGAAGGACTTCAGGACTCAGGACAACAGGCCTTACTGACTCAAATTGTTCCCTTTGATGGCCCCTTCCTCACTCTCCTTTCTCAGTTATTAAAGAACTTTCACTATTTTGAAATCCTTCATAAACTACTTACAGTCCATACATTTTATCAAATAAACATGCACATCTTGCTACAATCTGCAGAAATACGATCTAAATTCACTTCAAAGCTATCACAGGAAATAAGTGGAGGGAAAAATTATGACTTGATAGAAAAATTACAGCAATAACTGTAATGAGGGTATAGAACATAGAACATTACAGCGCAGTACAGGCCCTTTGGCCCTCGATGATGCGCCAACCTGTCATACCAATCTGAAGCCCATCTAACCTGCACTATTCCATGTACGTCCATATGCTTGTCCAATGTCGACTTAAATGTACTTAAAGTTGGCAAATCTACTACCTGTGCAGGCAAAGCATTCCATACCCTTACTACTCGGAATAAAGAAACTACCTCTGACATCTGTCCTATATCTATCACCCTTCAATTTAAAGCTATGCCCCATCGTGCTCGCCGTCACCATACTTGGAAAAAGGCTCTCCCTGTCCACCCTATCTAACCCTCTGATTATCTTATATGTCTCTATTAAGTCATCTCACAACCTTCTTCTCTCTAACGAAAACAGTCTCAAGTCCCTCAGCTTTTCAGCCTGGTAGACCTCAAAGAAAATGAACTCCCTGATTGGGGCTATTAACCTGGTTTAATCAGGAAGGGAAAAAGTGAGGACTGCAGATGCTGGAGATCAGAGCTGAAAATGTGTTGCTGGAAAAGCGCAGCAGGTCAGGCAGCATCCAAGGAGCATGAGAATCGATGTTTCGGGCATGAGCCCTTCTTCAGGAAGGCCTGACTGATAAATATAAACAGGATCATCAGAGGTTCTATAAGACCATAAGACATAGGAGCGGAAGTAAGGCCATTTGGCCCATCGAGTCCACTCCGTCATTCAATCATGGCTGATGGGCATTTCAACCCCACTTATCCGCATTCTCCCCATAGCCCTTTGTGACATCAAGAATTTATCAATTTCTGCCTTGAAGACATTTAGCGTCCCAGCCTCCACTGCACTCTATGGCAATGAATTCCACAGGCCCACCACTCTCTGGCTGAAGAAATGTCTCCGCATTTCTGTTCTGAATTTACCCCCTCTAATTCTAAGGCTGTGTCCACGGGTCCTCGTCTCCTCGCTTAACGGAAACAATTTCCTAGCGTCCACCCTCTCCAAGCCAGGTTCTATTCACTCATAGCTGGTTCTGAGAAAGTTGGACCAGTATCAAGTACTATGCATGCATATGTGTCCACGGGTCCTAGTCTCCTCGCTTAACGGAAACAATTTCCTAGCGTCCTCTCCAAGCCAGGTTCTATTCACTCATAGCTGGTTCTGAGAAAGTTGGACCAGTATCAAGTACTATGCATGCATAAAAACAGAGCAAATTGGTGATGGGACACTAAGCTCTGAGGAGATATTTCAATAACAATCACTTAATTACATTGACTAGGACAACAATAAAAACATTATGCACTTACATAACCTTCAGCAGAAAAACAGCCGGGACAGAAGGAAAAATGAAAAGGGCAAACTGCCAAACAATTTGGCGAGAGATGGAAAGGAGAATAAAAATTTGATCAAAGGTATCTATTGCAAGATAGTTTTCAAAAAGGTGAAGAGAGAAAAATAAACAGAGCCAGATGGGATTTTAGGAGGAAGTTGCAGAAACTGGGGCCAAGATAGTCAGCAGTCCGACCAGATCTGCAACTGTCAAGCAAAGAATGTTTCTGATATATGAAAGCCAAGGCTGGAGTATGGAGAAATGCAGCAAGGGACACAAACTGGGATAAAAAAAATTGTATTTTTGCAATGAGTCATGAGGTGATGAAAACATACAAAAATAGGAACCTTTTTAAAACAAAACTTATAGGCAGATAATTAATTTAGCACTCCCATTTTTCATGTAAAATTATCTATTTTATCAATGATTTTGATAAGGAAATGAAAATGTCCTGCGCTCTTTAGGGTTTACTTTGCTGAAATATATAAATCTCTGTCTCCAACTCAAACCCATCAACAACACAATTGCATTTTCAAAAAAAAAATTGAAGGCAAACATTCCCAATTACAACGAAAGACAAGTTATTGAAGCATCCAAAGATAGTTAAAGTCGAGAGTGTGGTGCTGGAAAAGCACAGGTCAGGTAGCATCCGAGGAGCAGGAGAATCAACGTTTCAGGCCTAAGCCCTTCATCAGGGAAGAGTTCACCAGCTTCAAAATCTAGCCCCCCAATCTCATCACATGTCCAACCCTTCCTCTTCTCCCTAACTCCTTGACCTGACCTATCTGCTCCACCCTTCCCACTGACCAATCACAATACCCCCTTACCTGCATCTAGCTATCACCATTCCAGCCCCAACCTTCTCCCTCTCCCCTCCCCAGTCCAGACCCAAAACATCAACTTTCCTGCTTCTGCGTGTGTGACCTGCTGTGCCTTTCCAGCTCCACATTTTATTGACTCTGACTTCCAGCATCTGCAGTCCTTACTGACTGAAAACTCTTAACATTTGTTGGCATGATGCCCTGAAGCATACAAGATTTGGAATGGCAATGAGTCACATGATTAAGCAACAAAAAAAAAAAGGCTAACTTGGCCTTTTGCTGTACTGTAGGGTTTCCTATGATCCCACCCCCTCAATTTCCCTCAGATGGGCTCTCCATGGAAAGGCCAATATTACTGGGTCTGTCATGAATATTTAATGAAAGCGCTAAGAGTAAAATTGGATGGCTCCCAGCAAAAAGACAGGCATTTTTGGAAAATTAGTATGAAATATATCTGAAGCACATTGCCTGCATGTGGCATGATCGGAACAATATTCAGGCTTGGGCTGATACATGGCAAGATGAGATAAGAGGTATTTTTTTCAGCCAGAGAGTGGTGAATCTGTGAAACTCGTTGCGACAAATGGCTGTGGAGGCTGTGGAAGTCATTGAGTGTGTTTAAAACAGAAAGAGATAGGTTCTTGATTAGTAAGGGGATCAAGGATTACAGGGAGAAGACAGGAAACTAGGTTTGAGAAATGTATCAGCTATCTTTGAATGGTGGAGCAGACGCAATGGGTTGAATGGCCTAATTCTGTTTCTCTACCTTATGGTCTTGAGTAACAATCTGTGTCACACAATGCCAGGCAATGACTATTTCCTACAATGGAATCTAGCCATCTCCTCTTGATATTGAGTGATATTATTGCTGCCGAGTTCCCCTACCATCACAGCTTTTACTTTTTACTTGGTTATCTTGTAGTTTGGGAAACAAAAATGTTATTCTTCTGCAAGAGATGCCACAGATTACCTCAGTTTAAAGCATTCCTACACCAGTTAGAATCCACCTCAGGCAAGGGAGAAATGCTTGCAAAAGACAGGCCAATTGACTACCATGGAGTTCAGTGTCAGCACCAAACACCGGTCAATATGTAAACAAATAAGTTGCCATCATTCACACTCTGTAAATTGATTTATGCTGATGACATCAGTTGTGCCCTCAAATCTCCATCCTTTGACACCCTGCACCAGATCCTTAATAAAGAGGTTACAAATTTGATGGACCTCTGCACAATTAGTATCTCACACTGAATCCTCAAAATCTATAACCAGTATATTCCATCTCCAAAATGCAAATGCCAACAAATGAATAGTACATTTACATGGATGGTTAGGGAGTAAAGTGTGATCCCAACACAGCATACTTGGGAAAACTTCTGGATTGGACTTTGTTGATCTGTGACCTTCTGAAGGGAGCAGCAAAAGGATGAAAACTAGAAACAACTGACTTCAAACTTGCTGAATCTACGTGTGATGTTGCTGCTACAGCACTTTCAACCCCAGCACTTGCCTAATATACTTGCATCAGCTTGGCAAAGGTCAAAACACACGCACCTTGTTGACTTTCAAGTGAATGTAATGATGTGTACCATAAATGGAATCTTCTGCTCAATCCCTCTCCTTCAGCTTCTTGTCCTTGCAAACATCATTCCTCCTCACATCCACCAACAACCCACAGCTGGTTGAAACCACCTGTGCCACACCTCACTTATCACTCCATCAGGATCTGATAAATCCATCCTACAGCTCATCTTTCATCATGTGCTCATATGGAACAGCATTGCTGAGCAAAAGTCTGTCAGTAAATGTCCACTGGATCAAGGAATGGGATATACAGGAGTTCTAACCTGCTTTTTCTGTAAATTGCATCTGTTTGATGACATGTTTTGAACTACCATGACAAGAATGGTCCTTGTTAAACATGTTCAGAACAAGCCTGGACTCCTATGAAGCCAGCCCCCACTGTTATGAACTCAATGCAAACTCCTTATGCACTTTGTTGAGGCAAATAATGCTGCACATTAGAGATACCTACAGCACAACAAAGGGCCCTTGGGCCCATCGAGTCTGTGCCAGTCAAAAACTAGCACCTAACTATTTAAATCCCATTTTCCAGCACTTGGCCCCAAGGAGTGTCCCCTGTACAGACAGGGGGATGGATTAAATCACATTTAACTTAATAAATGCAGCTAATGCTTGGCTTTTGAGGATTTGCATCCACAAAATAAGAATCTTGGTATTAAATAAATAATTTCCCTTAGTCCCAGATGTATTCACTCCCATGTCAGGAGCACAGAGATGGGACAATTTCCAGCTGCATACCTGAACTTTTAAAACTGGCTACCATTTTAAATTGTAAGGGCAGGCTACATTAGAAGCGGAGGTGTAGGCCTGCCTTGGGGATCTGCCAAAAAACTTAGAAACAAAGCATAAACCATGAAATATCCTCTGCCTCCTGCTCCCCGACCCTTACCCCTCATTAACATCTACATAAATTACCACTAGCCACCCCATTAACCTCATACTAAAGCACGCTCCTATACCTTCTCCCACTGCCCTTTATGAACTAATGACAAGCGATCGAAAGGTAGAGCAAACTCAAAGGGCCAAGTGGCCTCATCCTGCTCCTGTTGTCTATGTTTCTATGTACTTTTATCCACCCTTCATAGCACCTTATATACCCATACCAAATATGGCCAATGTAAATTGACCATAGTGTCCAGGGAGATGCTAGCTAAGTGAATTAGCTATAGGAAATGCAAGGTTACAGGGATAGGGTAGTGATATGGGTCTGGTGGGATGCTCTTCAGAGACTCAATGGGCTGAAAGTCTGCTTCCACAATGCAGCGATTCCATGATTCTAAATGCTCACCTCCACTGTCCTTTTACCTTATACCTACCATCCACCATAGGTGGACCTCAAGACCTGTGCAATGTTGAAATAACAGCTCTATCTATCAAATGGAGACTTTATATTGGGATAAACACTTTCTTTAACTAAATAAAGCCATAAAACATTAAATATTTCATTCAGTTGCAAAAGCATTGGAATTCATGCTTCTATAGTAAAGATTCAATAACTGCTTGTTAACTGTCCAATGATATGAAATGTGCCCCAATGTGGTAAAGGATCATTGTGAAATCAGTCATGTAGCAACAATCCAGTAATGTAAGTCCTTAACTTTATGTCAAGAGACAAATGAAATAGCAAACAACAACTTTAGAAAAAAAATCTGGAGTTTTGTTTTTATAAAGTATTAAAGGGAAGAATTTTAAATGCCTTTATAGATAAGACAGATCCCTCTGACAAATGGTTTTTACACTCTATTGAAAAGTCCAAGCAGTTTTACAGTAATGGGTTTATCCACTTTTTACCTACATTTAATACCTACTTAACAATCCTGAAGGGCCTATGATCTCTCCTGGCCTTGGTCCAAATGTGTTCCGGGACCATATTCAAGGTGGTACCTTACCTCTCCAAAAGGGTACCCTGGCTACCAAAACAAATCTGATGCTCATATCTGGCTTGGCAAAATCTAACCCTGTATTGCACATTAGAAGAGATGTCAAAAGAGGTGAGGAAGGAGCGTACTGATGATTTAAAAGGCCAGCTTCGTCCGCAGACCATACTTACATGAAACTCGCCCAGCATTAGAGAAAGAGAAAATGTCATGTTTGTGGATAGGACCTAAGATATCTAATCACTTTATTTTCACCTCACTGAAGAGCCCAATGTGTTGGGAATCTGAGCCTTAGAGCCTCATAACACCACTTTAATGAGCAAGAGTGCTTTGTGGTTGGAGCTACTATTAGAAAAAAATTGAAATGTAAAACAATGCAATAAAATGAAAAAAAGACTCACTGGTCGGCGAATGAAGAATAAAGTCACAGCTCCAACCAGGGGCATCTGATTAGATAAAGGCTCCAGGATCACTCGGAGTGTACCGTGTAGCTGTAGTACAAACATATACCATAATCATTACCAAATACCAGCTTTAAAGGACCAAAGCACTTTCTAATTGTTAACATCAATAAGTTTTGATGAGATAGGCAAACAAATCAAATCACAATTTAAAACTGATGCGAGTGGAACATAAGATTAAAGAATTTCACAAACGAATGGTAATTTCAATGCATTGCCCTGCACATTCAAATCATTCAAGGTTACAAAGATTGTACAAGGAAGTATAATTATTTTGCAATTGCCAACAGCAGATACCAACAGTTATCCAATTCCTGAAGTTACTCACCTAATATTAACACATGCACTATCCTTACTTTTGCCTGTTTAAATCAGAAATGTGCAAATTTACCAAAAATGTATGTAATTGCCAGGTTGTGATAATTTTGCGCAGGAACAATGGCATAAGGCAGATATATCAGAAAGTCAAAGAGTTAGATAATGAGTAACCATTGCCATTTGGTGTATTCTCTAGAGACTATTTAAAAAGTAGATTAAGAGAACAAAGACAATGTCTCTGCCCTTTCATGACTGGGCCTTATATGAAAAGTAAAATTGAAATAGAAAAAGAAAAAAAAAGGGGCATAAGGATAGATTACCAATTATACATAGTTAAAATAGCAACATCTTTTCAGAGATTAACATTGTGGGGAATAACAAAATCAGAAGTTGTTGGAAAAGCTCAGCAAATCCGGCAGCATTGGGGAATAAAACCTCCTTTACGTAATTCAGTGTAGAAGCTTACCATTTAGCCTATCGACTCTTTGAAGAGCATCCCACCTTGATCCAGACTCCTACCTATCTCTGTAACCCTGCACAGCTCTGGACAATTTGGCATGGCCAATCCACTTTACCTAAACATCTTTGGACTGTAGGAGGAAACCGGAGCACCCAGAGGAAACCCGCGCAGATGTGGGAAGAATGTGCAAACTCCACACAGAGTCACTTGAGGGCAGAATCAAACCAAGATCTGTGGCACTGTGGGCAGCAGTTGTAACCACGGAGCCTTGGTGCTGCCATTATTTGTTATAAGTATTCATGCCAAGGGTCACAGATTTCCTGATTGAACATCGTAGTTGAGTTTTAAATTCTGGATCAGAGATAAAATCATAATAGGCAATTTATGAAGTAGTTTAGAACAAAGAAACAATTTCAAAATATTCAACATACCTGCATTCCCTTCAGTCCAGCTTTACATACTTTCTTCACCTCCACATTAATTTCACAGTCTCCTACATAGCTGAAAGACAGACATTCTATATTAAATTCAGGTTTGCCAAATGGATTGGACACAAAGCCTGAGTGACAACCTGAGAATCGTTCATTCTGAGAAAGCCATCTTAATTGGAAATGTTAAATCTATTTCTCTCTCCCCATTTATTGCCTGCTTGTTGTGCATTCCCAGCAATTTTTATTGTTATGTCAGATTTCCAGCATTTGCAGTATGTGATTCTGTATTAGAACAAATATAGGGTTTTCCAATCTCCAATTAGATAAAAACAGTGGGTACTGTAAATGAGAAACAAGAACAGAAAATTCTGGAAAAAGCTCAGCAGGACTTGGCAGCATCTGTGGACAGAAATCAGAATTAATATTTCTGGTTCAGTGACCCAAGGAAGGGTCACTCAACCAAAAATGTTAACTCTGATTTCTGTGCACAGATGCTGCCAGACCTGTTGAGCTTTTCCAGCAATTTCTGTTTTTGTTCCAGACAATTAGGCTTAGCTTTTTAATAAAATGTCTTTGGTTATTTGCCCTCCAAGTAAACAATGTTTGTGTCTCCCACAGTCTTCTGAAAAAAATTATTGACAATTTTAATCTTAGATCCCAGAGAAAGCAAATGCTCAGCAGAACACACTACGAGCTCTGCAGAAAAGAACATTTTTGTGTTGATTTGAGAGTTAACTAGATTTCAACAGTTGTGTGCACAAAATAAACTTCTGGTTTACAATCCTTTCAGTTTTATCTCAAAAGCTGGGAACTTTGATCAGCAGGAAGGACTGGACTTTGGAAGGAAATTATGCAAGGATCTGAGGACTTAGTGCCAGTCATTGAAGAATGATCATTTCATGTGTATACACTTTATAGGATTAACCCTATGGAATTGAAAACACCAAACAGTGATGTTACTGACAACTCGATGTCAGACTGATGAGCCCAATGGCACTGACTCTGGGCTTTATAGTGAAAGTGATGTTGAAATGATGCACTGGTCTTTCACCCTCCCACGTATTACTTCCTTGGAGTTGATGTTGAGGCTATGAGCCTATTTTTTTTCCCTCAAGACTTTAAATATGTTCTGGGTTTGGAGCGAATGTTTAGGCAGGTCTCATTAATAGATTGGGTGTTTCCCAGGCTGTGTTTATAAAACAGACAACTCAGTAAAACTTAAGTAAGGATTTATATTAAAAACTGTAGTGTTAAACATATTTTGTGCTGATAGTAACTTTTGTTTTCTACAATACTGAATCTTAAGCTTTGTTTGATGTAGAATGCAATGATGGTGCACTAAATTTCAGTCAATGTTTATTTTTCTCTTCTGCTAAAGGTGTAGAAATCTCTCATTACAATTGCTTCATAGGAGAAGCGGCGACTGTAGCTTTTTCAAAAATGTGGCCTAACTGGTTCTACCACCATTTGTTGTCACAATCAGTCACAATATACATTAGCTCAAAATTAAAATACTGAGGATGTTGTAAATATGAAATAATACAAAACCCGCTAGAAATACTCAGCCGATTAGTTTCTGTGGAGACAGAAAAAGAATGAACTATTCAGGTTGATGATCTTCCATGAGAGCTGTAAGGAGGAGACATAAAAAGGTTTTAAGCAAGTAGACTGGCAAGAATAGGTCTGTTCCAGTTTTTTTTAAATTCATCGAAGGGATGTGGGAGTCATTGGTTAGGCCAGCATTTATTGCCTATCGGGCAGTTAAGAACCAACCATATTGCTATGGTTCTGGAGTCCCATGTAGGCCAGACCCAATAAGGATAGCAGTTTCCTTCCTTAAAAAGGACATTAATGAATCAGATAGGGTTTTCCAACAATTGACAATGGTCATCTTTAGAGACTCTTAATTCCAGAAGTTTATTGAATTCAAATTTCACCATCTGCCAAGACAGGATTTGAACCCGAGTCCCTGGGTTGTTACCTCGGTCTGGAGATTAACAGTCCAGCGACAATAACTCCAGGTCATCACCTCCCCACATTGAAAGCATATATTAAGTGATAGGACAATGGAATAAGCAAATAAACAAAAAACAAAAAATGACTCAAAGGAGATATGATTGCAGCAGCATAATCAGTATTTACAGGGCAGTAATTATGGTCCAAAATTATTATTTTCTTGTTAAAAAAAGGAAAAAAAATATTTTTTTGAATATTACAACAGATACAAAATCAAACAATTCAAACCAATGTTAAAAAACAAACCCACTAATTACATAGATAAATTATAACTTATAACTGAGTTAAAAAAGGAAATCTTAATAATATTATAATAATAATAAGACAACGCAACGAAACAAAGCCATAGCCCTTAATCATCGAGTGCATAAGTTTATACATATGAATATGTTTGTAGTTTCTCCTTCCTGGATACTAGATTCATTACATAGTACTGCCATGGCTATATAAAGACTCTTATTAGTATGGTGGACAAATCTGTACCCAGCTTGTTCAAAAAGAGCCACCAGAAATTTTCAGTTTTATGGTGTACCATACTCATGAGGAAGTCCAAGGGGATGTGTTCAATGACCAGCTTACGCCAGCCCAGAGGGATTTTCCAATACCCACCTAATAGAATGTTCTTTCTGGCACAAAAAGTGAGGATACTAAAAAGCCTTGTTTGTGTACATCTAAAAAAATGAATTAACAAAATCTTGAAGAGGAGATACCAGGTCCATTTTCACCTCAGTCCCCAAGGCCTTCTCTATTTCACCTACCACAGCGCTCCAGTATGCCTGCAGTCTGTGACAGGACCAAAGACAATGAGTGAGCGTGCCCACGCTCACTTTACTTTAGGACACATTGGAGAAGCTCCCGCTTTAAATTTTGCAAGGCGGTCTAGGGCCAAACGGACCCTGTGAAGAATGCTCAATTGCAAGGCGTGGGTCCTGTTACAAATCAAGATCCTTCTTGTATTTTCCCAGATATCCTCCCATGTTTCAGAAGAGATCTCAATGTCCAGCTCCCTCTCGCATACCTTAGAGCCGTTCGGTTCTCATTCGAGGGAGCCTCACCCAATAGATGATAAATGCAGAACAGATATCGTACCCTCAACACTCAAACTCTCTTCTCCATGTTGGACCTATAAGAATCAGTAAGAAGTGTGGTTTCTTTTTGTATGAAATTTCTAATTTGAAAAAAATGCAAAAAGGTCCCTTCTCAGCAATTTATATAACTGAGCCAAAGGACATCAATGTCCCCCTTCGAATAAATCACCCAGACAAGACATGTCCCGAGCTGCCCATAGTTTAAACTCCAAATCCATCATTCCTGGTTGAAAACTCAGCATACTAACTATGGGTGTCAAAAATGATGTTTTGACAATATTGCCCTCACCCTGAAGCATTGCCCTCTACGCCTTGACTGTGTTGCTAAGTATTGGGCTATGGAAATATTCCTTAACTGTCCTCATTTTGTCTAAGAACAGCAGGCTAATAAGGGGGCATCTTGCCCTAGATGCTTCGATGTCCAACCAAAGTGAGCGAGGGATTCCCCCAGGGCCCAGTCTTTTACGTAAGATAACAACAAGCTTAATTGATAGTTTTTGATATCTGGGAGGCCCACTCCTCCCAGTCAGTAAGGTCACTGCAATTTAGTCAATTTAATTAGGGGTCACTTGTGATACCAGATAAAGAACTGAACCAGCGCTCAGTCTTCTAAATATTTGCTTAGTAAAGAGCAGAGGTAGCATTCACACAGGATACAACAGGTGGAGCAGAGTGTTCATTTTAATGAGGGCTACCAGACCTAACCAAGAGATCGGAAGCGCCTCCCACCTACAAAGGTCCTGCTTGATTCTGTCGAATAAAAAGGACAAAATTGGTTTAAAAAGGCTGATCAAACATGGGAATAATAAAAATACTTAAATAGAGAAAACCCTCTTGCGAACATCTAAAGGGGAACAGAGATCTGCCCTCAGAATCACGCACTCTCAGGAGACCACCAGGTATGGCCTCTGATCTCACAAAGTTGATCTTATAGCCCGATAAGCTACCAACTAAATTGATGCATTGTATCAGGTGTGGCACGGAGACTACTGGCTTTGATAAGACAAGAATGTCATCCGCATACAATACAATCTTATGTCACTTCGTCCCCACTTCTCGAAGGCTTATAGTGAGATCCCTATGCATTGATGATTGAACCGCCAGCGGAAGCAATGTGAAAAGCAACGGTGATAAGGGCCAGCCCTGTTGACTGCCCCTACAAATATTGAAATTGCTTGATCGCACAACATTGGTGAGGACCACGGCAAGAGGATCACTATACAAAACCTCCACCCACCTGATGAAGGCCTCTCCCAGGCAAACCACTTTAAAGTATAAAAAAAGTATGGACACTTGACCTTGTTAAATGCCTTTTCAGCATCTAAGGAGATCACGAATCTCTGTACCAATTGCTTTGACATGCTTGGATCATGTTAGATAACCTCCTGACATTATCCGTCGATCTGCGACCTTTTATGAACCCTGTCTGATCTTCCTTAATGATGAGGGCAGTACAGTTTCTAGCCTTAATGCCAGAGTCTTAGACAGGATTTTGAAGTTAACATTCAGGAGTGAAATGGGCCTATAGGAAGCACAGTCCTCTGGGGTCTTACCCTTTAAGAATGAGAGAGATGTTTGCCTCTCAAAGATGGTGGGAGGAGGCCACGACTATGACAGTCAGTCATTAAACATACAAGCATCAGCCCTGACAACATATTTATAAATTCTTTAGAGAACTCACTAAGTAGCCTGTAATGACCAGGCACCTTTACATTCTGGAGCAGCCTCACAGCCTCCTGCACCTCTTCCTCTGACTACGGGGCATTGAAGAAAGATTCTTGTTCAGGAGTCACTCCCGGAAGGTCCAAGTTCTTAAAAAAAAAAGGCTCCATCCTAACCTGTTCACCATCACAGCTTTCAGATCGGAATACTTCAGAGCAAAACTTCCAAAATGCTGCATTAATTCTTTTACAATCGCAGGGTAATTTCCAGTAGCCTCTGTGATCGAGGTAATGACTTAGGGAGCACTCCTTTTCCTGGCAAGATATGCTAGGTACTGGCCCGGTTTATCCCCATGCTCAAACAGCCCTGGACTTGCAAATGTAAGCTCCCTTTTGGCTGTTTGTGTGAGCATGGAGTTCAGTGTAGGCCAAAGCGTTGTGGTCCTCTGCAGTTTATCCAGCGAAAGCCTGCAAAACTATGCCTTTTCATTTACTTTCATATGGGTCTCGAGCAAGCGTTGCTGCCCCACTGTCTATTGCTTTTTACTGACTGAATAGGAAATAGCTAACCCCTTCGCATAGGCTTTAGCTGTTTCCCAAAGTATTGATGGGCTACTGACTGAGCCTGAATTAATATCTAAAAAAGCCCTGAACTCAGTAGAAAAGAATTCGATAAACTTGCTATCCTTGAGGATGAAAGGGTCCAGTTGCCAGTGCCTCGAGCCTACCACCGTATCCTTACTCATAACCATTAAAAACAATGGGGCATGATCGGAAACAGTGAGTGCGCCAATTGTACATGATGCCACTGAGCCCAGATATGCTGCAGGTGTCAGAAAAAGAGCAATCCTGGTATGGCATTTATGTGGGTTCGAAAGAATGTGAAATCCCTGCCAGTAGGGTGAAGGTGCCTCCAAACATCTACCAACCCCAATTCAGCACACAAACCCCTTAATTGTTTAGATTGCAAAGATGATAGCGGAGGCCCTTTCGGCAATCTGTCTGCAGTGGGGTCTATTAGACAGTTGAAATTCCCTTCTACGATAATATGCTGAGATGCAAGGTTAACCAGTCTAGAAAGTATGTCTGTCAATAACTTAAGGGGGTGGGCCAGGGGACAGTAAACATTTAAGATCCCGTAGTCTTCTCCACGCATCAAAGCTTTAAGGATTACAAATCTCCCGTGTGTGTCTTTAATACACTCCATCAACTTAAATGGGAGATTCTTTCTAACTAAAATGGCCACCCTCTACTCTTCATTTTGAAAGATGAAAAATAAACCCAGTCATACCCATTCTGTTGCAGCTGCAAATGCTCTGCAGCATCCAGGTGTGTTTCTTGAAATAAGGCAACATCCACCCACTCCCTTTTAAGTCTGGAAAGTACCTTCTTCCGCTTGACTGGTGAATGAATCCCTTTAATATTCCAGGTGCAGCACTTAAACACATCCTTAGCCATAACCTTCTATAGAACCATTTAGACTCCAGAGAGCAAGAACCCAAACTACAGATCGCCGAACTTTAATGCAAAAGATTCCACAAAACCCAAATATTACATAGACTAAACTAACTACAGCCAATAAATCTACATAATTTACAAAAACTACATACAGCCAAAACAGAAAAACTGCCAAAAGCCACTGATTGGAGGAATTTACTCCCCCATTCATAGGGGGTACCTACACATCCCACAACCCTACTAACCATCCCAACTGCCTTCTCAACTCCTACCAGCTAGGGTCACTCCACATACACTGACAACTGAGAGAAAAAAAAACAAGAGCAAGGTTAGTACTATAAACAAGTAAACTAAAAATAAATGTCACCCATCACTTAACGTAACGTAGAGATTAAAGATAAATACTCTATCCATCTCGGGCATCATTTAACTCAACTTATTACCAGAAAGGAGACTGCACCAAGCCCTTTTTAAAAGAACAACAAACCGAACAGCTCTGTCCTCTATGCCTAGTCGGCTGTTTGACTTAAGTTAACGTGCCCACAAAGTACTTTGCTTTCTCTGGTGAGCCGAACAACTGTATGGATCCATTATGATTGATCCGAAGCACCACTGGAGATCTTAGAGAATCCTGGATCCCAAGCTCTCTCAACCTCTTGATGCCAGCATAGGACTTCCTTTTCCAGACCACTGTCGCCAAGAAGGCCTGAAAGAACGTGACCATGGAACCGCCACATACTAATGCCCTCGGATCCCTCCCTTGGGCTTTGGAGGCTTCCATGACCCTCCGCTTGTCTTTATAATGATGGAGCCTTACCGGGAAAAGACGTGAGCGCTGATCTGCACTTGGCTTTTGTGCCATGATCTGGTGGGCCCTTTCAATTGTTATCTTTCCCTTCTCAGACTCCAAAGTAAGAAATTCTGCAAAACTCTTCTTGAACTCCACTAATCGCTCACCTTCCGTTCCCTCCGTTATGCCAACAATGCGCAGGTTCTTTCTTCTGCCCCTGTTTTCAAGTTCATCTACCAGACCCCAACAGACTTTTGTTTCCAGAGCTTCAAGCTCTGTCGGGTCAGTGTTGTGGCATGGAGCCCAGCAAACGCGATCCTAACAGACTGCCGCCATCTTGGATTCTCTCAGTCCAAAATTATTGAACACGGGTCAGGAAAACTAATCAAAAGTTGCCCAGCTGTTTCTCCAGTGACTCTCAATGTAAGAAACTGAGGATAGAGGTCAGAAGGAGGGTAGAGCTGAGAATAAAAAGACAGGCAACCAGAAAATCAGGGCCAAACTGATGACTGAATGGGAGTATAATAATTAAAAGAGTCCCAAATTGTTAAATCGTTTCCACAATGTTAAAACAAATAACTTATTCTCCCCAGGAAGGCCATGGACAGTGGGAAGAGAAGTAAAAGGGCAGATGTTTTAATTCTCTCAACTCAACACTTGTTCCTTGTCCTATTTTTGTCCCCATTAGCCTTGTCCATCATTCCTATTGTCTGTTAATCTCTTCTGACAACCCCATTTCTCTGTTTTTTCCAATCATAATGTAAGGTCATTGACCTGAAATATTAAGATTAGATTACTTACAGTGTGGAAACAGGCCCGTCGGCCCAACAAATCCACACCGACCCTCCAAACAGCAACCCACCCAGACCCATTCCCCTACATTTACCCCTTTGCCTAACACTACGGGCAATTTAGCATGGCCAATTCACCTAACCTGCACATCTTTGGGCTGTGGGAGGAAACCGGAGCACCCGGAGGAAACCCACGCAGACACGGGGAGAATGTGCAAACTCCACACAGACAGTTGCCTGAGGCGGGAATTGAACCCGGGTCTCTGGCGCTGTGAGGCAGCAGTGCTAACCACTGTGCCACCATGTCACCCCACTTTATCATTCTTTCTCCAGATGCAGCCTGACCTACTGAGCATTCCAGAATTTCTGTTTTACATGAATTTTAGGCTATTCATTTCTTCATTCTACTTTTTGAATTTCAGACTTATATATTTTATTGAACAGTCATATTCGGAACATTAACGCTCTTTCTGTCTTCAGGGATGCTTGTCCTGCTGAGTTTCTCCAGTATTTTCCGCTTATATTATTGCACATATAAATTCTGTAAAGACAATGCACAACAATTCAACTCATAGGCTCCTAGAGCTTTTATTTAGCACAACTGTATAAGACTTAAACATTTTATTACTTTACAACATCATGCTCTGTGAAGCGAAGGTATTGGCATAAGCAATAAATGGAAGTCATGTTTAAAAATGTAATAAAAATACAAAACTGTTAAGGTTGAGTAATAAGTGCCTGTTTCCAATTCTTTGCCTGCAATGAATACCAAGATTGTTTTATATTTTCAGCAACAGACATCATGTTGTGGTTTCACACTCTTATTATGGTTTCTCACTAGTATCAAGAGCATTAAAAGAAAACAACGTGCCAAAATGTATAATATTGGGTGTACTGGGTTAACACAACTTTAGAGGAATGCAACAATCTTTCCTGGAGCAAGAAACGGCTTGCTAGTGGTATATGACCATGTCCTAAAAATTAATAAAGAAAAATACCTGATAAACCAGAGATAGTTATAAACCAGACTGGCCACTCAAGAGACTATTGTAACATTGAGGTTTGGATACAAAAGTACAGATGAGAGTTTCAGCAGCTGTTGAGCTGATGATAACGGCAAGGGTCATCATGGAGGTGGAAAGAGGCAGACTTGATGATTGAATCAAATATGCACAGACATACATTCTCAGAAATTGTACAAAGCAAGTTCCTGACCCATACTGACCTTTTCAAAGGAGGGGAGGTTGAAATGTAAGTAAAGCAATTCTACACATGTAAGAATTTTATTTTCAGTAAAAGTGCTCTAATTTGGCATATTCCAGTGCTGCTCCTGGCAATGAATGCAAGCCATGAAAAGCTTATGCATCAGATTCCCCCAAAGCTTCACACATGAGAAAAATTGCTGGGAGTAGGGGTGAGGGAGATTGTAAAACCACCAGAAGAGAAAATAACAATTGCAATATCAGATTAAATCCAAAATGATTTACTGTATATCGTGTACATTTGCAGCATCTGTGCTTGCACAATTTAAAAAAGTGGCATCATTAACCTTCACAATAGGACCAAAATTGAAAAGAAACCACAATGAAAGCAAAGTAGTGCAAATGCTGAGATCTGAAATAAAAACAGAGAGTCTGCACGAAGCTCAGCAGCTCTGGCAGCACTTGTGGGAAGAGAAAAAGAGTTAACTGAGTCCAACGTCATACTTCAGTTCTGAAGAAGTTATGATGACTTGGAAATGTTAAATTTGTTTTTCTATAGGAGGAGGCGGAGTTTGTCCAGAATATTTTGTTTGTATCGCACAACAGATTAAACTGGTTTTGTAAAATAGTCAATACGTGTCACCAATAGAAATGTACGGCAAATGTTTGATGAAAGAAAACGTACTGTCACCACAGAACGTATCCCTGGCCAGCTGCCTGTTCAAACATGTCAGGGATTTTCTTGGATCAGCCTATAGTGCAATATTACAGAAAGCTGGTAGTCAGTGCTTGCAATTGTGCTTTCTATAATTTGACCATAAAATCAACCATACAGAAAATCCAGCATTCAAAAGTCAGTTCTGCATTTCTGAGCAGCAAGAAAATTACCCATATGTACTACAGCTGGGGCTGAGAAAGGGAGCCAATGTTCAATGACAAAGAAATGGAGTTTACACAGACTTAAACAACTAAGATGTGTGACAAATCAATGATTTTTTAAAAAGTGGAACATGAAATGCAAAAAATACTCAGCAAGTCTGGTAGAATGTGCAAAGAGAGGAACAGGGTCACTGTTTTAGGACAATGATGCTGGAGATCTGAAACAAAGAGAAACAGAGACAAAGGGAAACTCAGCAGGTCTGGCAGCATCAGTGAAGAGAAAGCAGTTAACGTAACTCGTGATGATTCTTCAGAACATTTTTAGGTTGAAGTTCTTGTGAAAAGTTTTAAACTTAAAATGCTGTTTTTCTGCATTAATGTTGCAAACCTGAGTACTTTTAGAATATTACATTTATATTTCAAATTTTAATTATCCACAGTGCTTGTCTTTTTTCAAAATGTATTAATTACAGTAGCTTTTCCCAGCAATTCTTCCACACTAAAAAATAATTTCAGAAACACTTGGTATAAGTAATGTTGCAGCTGTATGAGTCACTGTGGAAAAATAGACAACTGTGGAAAAGGAATTTTATCCATAAAGAGTCAAGACAAATGCTATAATTGGACCTTGATGCCATGAATCCTAAAGTAGAGGGGTTAACAATAGCCAATCAAAGAGTTCTATTCAAGGAAGCAAAGCGCAATATTGGCTGTGAATTACTGGCAAATTCTAAATGAACCCATTAGTCAATATTAAATTAGTGAGCTCTCAGGGGCGCATGGAATAATCCAAATCATTCCTGTTAAAGTCAAGTCTTCTATTTCAATAGATTTTCAATAGTCGTCAAGTTGATTAAAATAAAACAGTAAATGTAGAATATGTCGAAATTTCAGTTGCTATTCAGCATGCTGTGTTCCAAAACCCACATCTTGAAAGATCAAGGATATATTTCGCAGTATGATGATAAATTTAGTTTCAGGACAGGAAAGATATAATTAGGGTAAAGTTTATTAGAGTCTGAACAAAATGGAGGATACCTGAAGTGATGCAACTCAGAATTGGTTCACTTTTCTTTCTTCTCACATGCTGATATACAAATTATGATTTGTGTCAAAGAGTGTGGTGCTGAAATAGCACAGATCAGGCAGCATCCGAGGAGCAGGAGAATCAACATTTTGGGCATAAGGCCTTTATCAGGAATGGGGCTTGAGGGTCAAGGGGGCTGAGAGATAAATGGGAGGGGTGGAACTGCGAGGGAAGGTAGATGGGAATGTGAGAAGTAGTTGATAGGTCAGAGTGGAGCAGATAGTTGGGAAGGAAAACGGAGATCAAAGACTGTTCAAGAGTGCAGTGCCGAGATAGCAGGTTGGGACAGGGATAAAGTGGGGGGGGGGGGGGGGAAAGGAAGAGGGGTAATAGGGAAACTGATGAAATCCACATTGACCTTGTGTGGTTGAAGAGTCACAAGATGTAAGATAAGGAATTATTCCACCTGGTGTTGGGTGGTTAGGGCTTGGTGATGGAGGAGGCCCAGAACCTGCATATCCTTGGTGGAGTGGGAGGGGAAGTTAAAAAGTGTTCAGCGACAGGGCAGTGGGGTTGGTTGGTGTGGGCATCCCAGAGATGTTCTCTGAAATGATCCACAAGTTGGCGTCCTTTCTCCCCAATGTAGAGGAGACCACATTGGATGCAACGGATACAGTAGGTGACGAATGTGGAAGTACAAATAAGTTTCTGTCAGATGTGGAAGGATCCTTGATCCTTTGGGGCCTCGGATGGAGGTGGAGAGGGAGGGGGTGGGTGCAGGTTTTGCACTTCTTGCAGTGGCAGGGGAAGGTACCAGGAGGGGAGGGTGGTGGTGGTGTAGAATGGGAGGTGGACCTGACAAGGGAGTCACAGAGGAAATGGTCTCTCACCCTTCCTGGTCCTCACCTTCCACCCCAAGTTCTGGATACACTGCATCATCCCCCACCATTTCCGCCACCTACAAACAAATTCCAGAGATATATTGCCCTCCCCACGGTGTGTTTTGGAGAGACCATTCCCTCTGGATCAATGTGGATTTCACCAGTTTCCTCATTTTCTCTCTCCCCACCTCATCCCAGTCCCAAC
The DNA here is from genome assembly GCF_004010195.1 of Chiloscyllium plagiosum. Lineage (NCBI taxonomy): Eukaryota > Metazoa > Chordata > Chondrichthyes > Orectolobiformes > Hemiscylliidae > Chiloscyllium > Chiloscyllium plagiosum. The sequence continues at coordinate 67,435,519 of NC_057716.1, forward strand.
TTCCCATCTCAGCACCGCCCTCTTGAACAGTCCTAGCTGTCCATCTTCCTTATCACCTATCTACTCCACTCTCCTGTCCGACCTATCACCTTCACCCCACCTTCATCTACCTATCGTGTTCCCAGCTACCTTCCCCCCAGGCCCACCCCCCTCCCATTTATCTCTCAGCCCCCTTGGCCCTCAAGCCTCATTCCTGATGAAGGGCTTAAGCCTGAAACATTAATTCTCCTCCTCCTCGGATGCCACCTGACCTGCTGTGCTTTTCCAGCACCACACCTTTCAATTCTGATCTCCAGCATCTGCAGTCCTCACTTTCTCCTAAGTATGATTAATATCATAGTCATCAACCATCCATCAATTCAAGACTGATATCTACTCTAATGAATTTTTGCAGTGAGTCTTCACATAACTGAACAGACTGATTCTTGACATGTATACCTTTTGATACATAGGCAAGAAAGTCTCTTGGGGTTGAGAGAGACCGAATGCAGGATTTGCTTTCTTTTTGTTGCTTTCTCTACCACTACTCCTGCTTCTTCAGAAAAGCAAATTCAAAGCATTGCGTTTCATTCAATCAGGGGATGTGGGCATGTCCAGCTAAGTCAGCATTTATTGCCTATCCTTAATTACCCTCAAGGTTGTGGTGGTGAACTACCTTCTTGAACTGAGGTAGTCCATTTGGTATAGATCCATCTACAATGTTGTTTGGGAAGAAATTCCAGAAATTTGACCCAGTGACAGTGAAGGAATGACAAAATATTTCAAAGTCAGGATAGGGGGTGACTGGGAATAGAATTTGCAGGCAGTGGTGTTTCCACATACCCACTCCCCTTGTCCTTTTAGGCGGGAGTGGTCGTGGGTTTAGAAAGGATCCTTGATGAATTTCTGCAGTGCATTTTGTAGATGACACACATATGCTTCTATCCATCAGTGGTGCAAAGAGTGAATATTTGCCAATGTGGTATCAATAAAGGCAGGTTGCTTTGTCCTGGACAATGTCGAATCTTGAATGCTGTTGAAATCTGCTCCTCAGATGCTGCCTGACCTGCTGTGCTTTCCCAGCACCACACTCTCAACTCTGATCTCCAACATCTGCAGTCCTCACTTTCTCCTGGAATTACACTCATTCAGGTATGCTAGGAGAACCCCCTCACACTTCTGATTTTAACCATGTAGATGGTGAACAGACTTTGGGGATTCAGGTGAGTTAGTCCCTTTAGTAAGGTAAAAACAAGGACTGCAAATGCTCTAGATTAGAGTGGTGCTGGAAAAGCACGGAGGTCAGGCAAAATCAGAGGAGGGATGCTGCCTGACCTGCTGTGCTTTTCCAGCACCACTCTCATCTAGTCCCTTCAGTAATCCCAGTCTCTGACCTGCTCTTGTAGCCATAGTATTTATATTGCTAGTCTAGTTCAGGTTCTGATCAATGATACCCTAGGATGCTGATAGTGGGGATTCAGTGATAGTGCTTAAATTGAATTACATTGGGTGATGACTAGATTCTCTCCATGGAGTTTGTCAATGCCTGGCACTTGTGTAACATGAATGATACATGCTATTTGACAGTTCAAGCCTGGATATTGTTGGTAGTTAGTCCTTCTGAATCCAAGAGGTTCAGAATGGTGCTGAACTTGGAGCAATCATCACTGAACAACCACCTGATGAAGGAGCGGCGCTCCGAAAGCTAGTACTTCTAATTAAACCTGTTGGACTATAACCTGGTGTTATGTGATTTGTATCACTGAACAACTCTACTTCCCTCCATTGTAAGGTGAAAGATCACTGGTGAAGCAGTTAAAGATAATCTAAGCTTCAAGGCACTACCTGAAATAGCTGCAGAGATCTGTCCTGTGACTGAGATGACTGATTTCCATCAATCACTACCATATTCCTTTATGCAAAGTATGACACCAACCGATAGACAATTTTCCCCTGATTCTCAGTGATTCCAGTTTTACTGGGGTTCTTTGATGCTGCACTTGGTCAAATACAATCTTGACACCATGTTTGAATTAAAGCTGTCATGATGTTGGGAGCTCGGTGGATCTGATAAAATCAAATTAATCACCAAAACGGCAGGCTATTGCTAAGCAAGAGCCACTTGACAGCATTTTTTGATGATGCCTCCCATCACTTTATTTAATGTTTGGGTGGCGGGGCAGTAATTGGCTATGTTAGATTTACAGAAAATATATAGGCAGTTACTCACATTGTTGGGTAGATGAGAGTGTCGTAGCTGTACTGGATCAGCTTGACTGAGGGCAGACATATCTTGATGTTACATGGAGTGAATTAAATTGGCTAAAGACTAACATTCACACCACTGGGGACCTCCAAATGATGCTGAGATGGATCATTAATTTTGATTGAAGGTTATTGCAAATGTTTCAGCTCCATCGTTCGCACGGACCTTCTGGGTTCGCCCATTATGGAGAATGGGGGTGATATTTGTGGAGTCAGCTCTTCCAGGGAGTTGTTTAATTATTCACAATCAATCATTCATAACGGATGTGGCAGCATTACAGGATAAACACCTGACCAATCGGTTTTGGAATTGCTTAATACTTATATTTTATGTTTCTGTCAGTAGCATATAAGAACAATGAGTAGGTCACTCAGACCTTCAGCAGTGTTCTGCCATTCAACTAATCAGTCAACTCAGTAACCTGTTCCTGCTTTCTCCCCATACTCTTTAGCCCTCAGAACTATATCCAAGTATTTATGAAAACACTCAGTGTTCTGGCCTCAACCACTTTTTGTGGCAGTGATTCCACAGGATCACCATGCTCTGGCTGAAAAAGATTCTCTTCATCTCAGTCCTAAATGCCATTACCCACACCCTAGACCAAAGGATCTGTTCTCACGCTGTATAACTCTATGACTCCTGGTTCTGGACTCCCTGGTCATTAGGAACATCCTTCCTGCATTTATCCCATATAATCCTGAATTTTATAGCCTATGAGATTCCATCACCACCACCACCTCTCCCCCACCTTCCGCCTTCCGCCTCCATCCCCCCCAACCAACATCCTTCTAAACTCCAGTCCTTACCGATCCAGAATCTCTTCATAAGTCGCCTTGCTCTCCCTCCATAGCCACTCTCTGTAGCCAGAGCATCCTTTCCCAGATAAGGAGACAAAAACTATATACAATACACCAGGGTGTGATCTCACCCAGGCAGAAAGACATCCTTGCTCCTCTAATTCTCTTGCTAAGATGACCAATACAGTTCGTCTCTTTGACCAATGACTGCACCCGTATTTTTACCCAGGTTTCATTGCACCTCCACCTTTTATAACATATTGCCATTGAGATAATAATCTAACTTCCTGTTTTTGCTACCAGTGTGGATAATTTCACATTTATCCACATTTTTCATCTGCCATGCATTTTCTGACTCAACTTGTGTAAATCGCACTGAAGCCTCTATGCATCCTTCTTTGTTCACTCTCCCACTAAGCTAAATATCATCTGTAATCTTGGAGATATTAATTTTGTTCCCTCATGTAAATCATTAACATATGTTGTGAATAACAGAGGTCCAAGCAAACATCCCTGCATACTCCACTAGTCAGAGGCTGCCACTCAGAAAATGACCAGTTTATTTATCCTGTTTCTCACCTGCCAACCAATTCTCTACTCATATCAGTACACTTCCTCTAATTCCATGCACTTTCATTTTATATGCTAATCTCTTATGGGACCTTATTGAAAGCCTTCTGAAAGTTTAAGTAAACCACACCCCTTATCAACTGTATTAGTACAGTCTCTAAATTTCCAGTGGATGTATCAACCATTTGTAAACCTACTCAACTCTGTCTGATCTTGTCAGTGTTTTCCAAGTGCTCTGCCATTACAACTTTTTAATAGACTTCAGCATTCCCCTTACTACCCATTAGGAGAAAGTGAGGACTGCAGATGCTGGCGATCAGATTCAAAACGTCTGGTTCTGGAAGAGCACAGCAGGTTAGGCAGCATCCGAGGAGCAGGAGAATCAACATTTTGGGCATAAGCCCTTCATCAGGAACTGATGTCTATAATTCCCTGTTTTTTCTCTACTTCCTTTTTTTTAAGGATCAGCATTATATTAGCTACTCTCCAATCTGTAGAACTATTCCAAAGTCTAGAAAACGTTTAAAGCTGATTACCAATGCATCCATTACTTCTACGGCCACTTCCTTAAATATTCTGCAATGTAGATTAAAGACTAAAAGAACTGCAGATGCTGTAAATCAGAAATAAAAATAGAAATTGCTTGGCAGGTCTAGAAACATTGGAGTTAATGTTTCGAGTTAAGTGACCTTCCTCAGAACTGCTGACCTTTTCAAGCAATTTCTGTTTTTGTTTCTGCAATGTAGATTATCAGGCCATGAGGATTTATCTGTTTTACTCCCATCCATTTCCCCAAAACCTACTAATTGTGATTTCTTTCAAAACCGGTTTCTAGATCTGATGTTGCCTGACATTTCTGGGATGTTATTGTGTTGTCCTTTGTGAAGGCAGAACCAAAGTATGTATTTAATTGATCTGCCATCTCTTTGTTCCCCAGTTTCTGATTTCAAGGGGCCTACATTCAGCTCCAGTTTTTTTCTCCTCACATATCTATAAAAGTTTTCATAGTTTATACATCCCCAGCAAGCTGTCTCTTTTTTTTAAAACCAGTTAATCAAACCCTTTGTTCTCCTTTGTTGAGATCTAAACTGCTCCCAATACTCCGGTCTGTTGTTTTCTTATTTTGGCCAATTTGTACGCTCCTTTCTTGGATCTAATACCATACCTAATTTCTCTTGTTAACCATGCTCGTGCCTCATGCCATCATAGTATCCTTTATTTAGACTGAGGACACTAGTCTCAGAATCAGCCTGTGTTGCAACTTCAACAGGTTGACAACTTGTGTTTGAAATGTGCCTTCTGCTGTTCCTGACATGTCCTCCTACACTCTTCACTGAACCAGGGTAAATCATCTGGGCTAATTTTAAGAATGGGGGACACCACAGGATTGTCACACGGTGGCACAGTGGTTAGCACTGCTGCCTCACAGCGCCAGAGACCCGGGTTCAATTCCCACCTCAGGCAACTGACTGTGTGGAGTTTGCACATTCTCCCAGTGTCTGCGTGGGTTTCCTCCGGGTGCTCCGGTTTCCTCCCACAGTCCAAAGATGTGCAGGTCAGGTGAATTGGCCATGCTAAATTGCCCGTAGTGTTAGGTAAGGGGTAAATGTAGGGGTATGGGTGAGTTGTGCTTCGGCGGGGCGGTGTGGACTTGTTGGGCCGAAGGGCCTGTTTCCACACTAAGTAATCTAATCTAATCTAATCTAATCTAATCTAGACCTGTTTGAAATGTGACCCATTTAGCACGATGGTCATGCCACACAACACAATGGAGAGTATTCTTAACGAAGGGATTGGACTTCATCTCCACAAGGACTGTGCGGTGGTCATTCCTACCAATACAGTCATGCACAGTTGCATCTGCAGTAGAGAGATTAGCAAGGTGAGGTCAAGTTTTTCGCTCTTATTGATTCCCTCATCACCTGTTGACCCAGTAATACTCAGTAGCCACGCTGCGAGCCACTCTTGGTGGGAAGTATTGAAATTTCCAGAGTTCATTCTGTGCCCTGGCCATACTCAGTGTTTCCTTCAAATGGTGTTCAATCATCTGCTGAGGGAGGGCAATTTGTGGCACTCAGCCAGAGGTTTCTTTGCCAATGTTTGACCTTATGCCATAAGAGTTTAAGGGAGTCCTAAATATCGACCCTAAGCCCCTGGACAACCCTCCCTAGACTGTATATGACTGTGTTGTTTACTTTTGCTGCATATGTCCAGCCAATGGGACAGAATACATTCAGGGATTGTGAGGGCAATGTCTGGGGACATTTTGCCTGTAAGATATGTATCTTTACCTGTAAGATACGATTTCATGAATATGACAATGTCAGGCTGTTACTTGTGAGAATTTTGGGATTGTCAATTTTGGTTCTCATTCCTAGATGTTAAGAGTTGACAGTTTGCCATTGATATGTCTACAACCTAGGTCAATGTCAGGTGGTCCATCTGTTTTGAGTATTTTGAGCTTTTTGATACAATGGACTGGCTTGTTGGGTCATTTCAGAGTCAACCATACAGCTGTGGATCTGAAATCACATATATGCCAGACCAGGGTAAGGCTAGTCGTCTGCTTTCTCAAAAAGGGGCATTCAGATGGGTTATAAGAATGGTGGATTTGGTTTTATTCGACTTTAAGCTGCAGATTATGTTTGAATTCAATTTCATCCTCTGCCATGGTGGGATTGAATCCAGATCACCAAAGAATAACAGTGGACTCTGGTTTACTATCCCAACAACAATAGCACCAGGTTATCACCCAGCCCCCTCCCCAATAGAGCTTGAGGCAGCTTGGTGGACTAGTTGTTGCCATTTGAAGAATGGAAGAAGCTTGATACCAATAAAGCTTTAAAAGAGAGCTTCAAAGGGTCTTTGAAATAGTTTCTTTGTCCTCCCCTGGAAGTATGACTGAGCTTTCAGAAAGTAGGAAAGTGGGGTAAACCTTTTTCAGCAGTGTCCATTATTGTTGGTCTTGTTGGAGGTTTGACTGGAAAGAGAACACTGTCATTTGTTTGGCGATCCTCCCATTGAATCCAGAGAATGCAGCAGAGGCATTGCTAGTTGAGATACTCTGGTGCTCATGGGCCAGTGGTACACAGTCTGGGTCTCACTGGAGTACAGAAATGTGGTGGCATCAACTCTTCTTTATACGAGGGCTTATGCTGACTTGTGGAGATCTTTGTCACTGTTGTAGTATATGTAAGGCTGAATAAGTGTACCTGATACTTTGTTGGGTCTCCTGGTCAGTGGTGACCATTTGAAAGGGGTAGCTGCCAAGGTATGGGAAGTGCTAAACTTATCCCAGAGTCTCTCCTTCTACATGAGAAGGGGAATACTTGGTTGACGAAGTCTGACTTGATTGAAGTTTTGATTTGGTAACAGTCAAAAATCAGACTGAGTCTTTTGAATGCAGCATTGAAGAAATTGAAGTGGTTTGCAAATCTGGTGCAAACTCTGAGCAACACATTATTGTGTTGGTTTGGTTTTGGCTTGGAAGCAGCTGGCGTTAAAGAGTTTGTCATATATGTGCTATGTTATAGTCACATAAAAGGGCAGCTGACCGCTGACATAGTGAATAACCACGAACCGGCAGATTGTAATAATATGGCTGAGGAAATCCTGCCAGAGGAATGAAACAAAATGCTAAAAAGACAAGCATAACTCCTGTACCTTAACGTGCAGAGCATTTGCAATAAAGTAGATGAACTAATCACGCAGATGGATGTAAATGGGTATGATCTAATTGGGATTAGGGAGACATGGCTGTCGAGTGGCCTGGGATGGGAACTGAGTGTCCCAGGGTATTCAGTAATCTGCAGATTTGGGTATTACGATTTATTCCCTGATCTAAACTATTAATATATATTGCGAACAGCTGTGGTCTGACCACTGATTCTTGTGGTAGCCACACTCATCACTGCCTGCTAGTCAGAAAATTTGATTTATTTTTACTCTATTTCCTTCTGTCAACCAGTTTTCTAACTACCTCAATGTATTAATCCCAATCTCTCATGCATTAAATTTGATATATTGACCTCTTCTGTGAGACTTCATTGAAAGCCTTCTGGAAGTTCAATAAATCATATCCATTGGCTCCCCAGTCAACTCTACTAGTTACATCCTCAAAGAATTCCAGTAGATTTGTCAAGCATGATTTCCATTTTATAAAGCCATACTGATTCTGTCCAATCCTGACACTGTTATCCAAGTACTCAGATGTTAAAGTCTTTTAGAATGGACTCCAGCACTTTCCCTCACTACTGATGTCAAATTGACTGGTCTATAATTCTGGTTTTCTCTCTGCCTCCCTTTATAAATAGAGGGGTTACATTACTAACCTCCAATCTGTAACAACTGCAACACAGTCCGTTGAATCTTGGAAGATGACCAATGTATCCATTATTTCTAGATTCACTTCCTTAAGTATTCAGATGTAGATTATCAGGCCCTAGAGATTCATTGGTCTTCAAACCCAATTTCTCCCAGTATCATTTCCTTACTAATACTGGATTTTCTGCAGTTCCTCCCTCTCACTAAACACGATTTCTAAAAATGTCGGGTATGCTACAGTGTCCCCCATGTGAGCACAGCAAAGATGTTGAGTTGGTTATCCATCTCATCGTTTGAATTATAAAGTCCACTGTTTCTAACTGCAGAAGTCTTAAAATCACTGAAGCATTTTTATTTATTCACATACTTATAGAAACTTTTAGTCAATTTTTTATATTCCATGCAGGCTTACTTCCATGCTCTATATTTCTCCTTTTTCTAAACACACACAAAAAAAATCAATCCCTTTATCCTGCTTTGCTGAATTCGAAACTGCCCCTACTGGTTTTTTCTGGCTTCCTTAGATCTAATACTCTCTCTAATGCCCCATACCAGCCATGATTAGGCCACCTTCCTTGTTTCACTTTTGTGACAGACAGGAATGAACAGTTCACCCATTCGTTCTTTGAATGTTATGCACTGCCATCTCTTTAAGTAGCATCCCCCACAGTCTATCATAGCCAACTCATGCCTCATTTTCTCTATTTAGATTCAGGAGTATCAGAATCAATTACCTTATTTGCCGTTCTGTCATCATCATCTATCATTGCTCATCCCCAAAGGGCCTCATACAACTAGATTGCCAATTATTCCTTTCTAATTACACAATACCCAGTCTATGATTGCCTGTTCTCTAATTGGTTCTTCAACATATTGGTCCAGAAAACCATCCCATGTATGTTTCAGGAATCTATCCTCTATGGTATTGATACTAATTTGATTTGCCCAATCTATATGCAGATTAAAGTCACCCATAATTTCAGATGTTCCTTTATTGCATGCATTTCTAATTCCCGGTTTAATATCATTCACAAAATAACCCCGACAGGTTGGGAATCTATATACAAACCCCACAAATCCTTTTTGTTCCTTGGTGTTTCTCAGCTCCATCCATACAGATTTTATATTGAGGAAGGGTAGTAACTCCAACATTATTGCATTAAATTTCATCTTTAACCAGCAATAATACTCCTTGTCATTTTGTCAGTTTTTCCTAAAAACTGGATACCCTGGATATCCAATCCCATTTCTGATTACTGTGTTGCCACATCTCCATAGTCCTGACAATATCATACCTGTTTTGATCTATTTGTGCAAATAAACCATCTACTTTACTGAAAGTGCTCTGCATGTTAAGGCACAAAGCCTCAAGGCTCATCTTTTTAAGCAATGCTTATTCTATTCCGATTATTTTTCACTATGGCCCTGTTCAATTCTGGCCCACGATTTTTTTTTTAACAAATCATTTTTCTAATTTCCCTTTCTATATTTTGTTCTTGACCCAATTCCCCTTCCTTTAACTCCTTGCATAGGTTGACTGAGGAGCACATCCTCTTAACAGAGTAAAAAGCAGCAAAATGTTCAATTCTTCAGACCTTCTCTTCATACAAGACTGCAAGCAAATAAGCAAAACTGAGGAATGATTAAAATCCATGGTTCTCCAAATTCACAGAAACACACATTAATCCTGAGAGAGAGACAGCCAGCCAGAGAATATCTTCTCTTAAGCAAAGCTTGAGTCTCAAGGATACAAGTGTCCAGTTTCTTATAGTGGGGATGGGAGTACAATCAATGTTCAATTTTTAACAAAATGCCAAAAGCATCTTTGGTTTTACAAAGTATGAAATATCAAAGCTAAGTGGTTTTGATTGATTTGTTCAAGATTACTGTCATCATAATTTAAAGTATGGTGTACAATTTTCTATACACTAATTCAGTAAAACAACAATATGCACCAAGACAACACCCAGTTCACTAATGATGCAAAAATTGGGGAGGTGATAAGTAGTGAGGAAGCTATAGATGGGCTGATCAGTAACAAATGGAATCCAATAGAGAAAAGCTTGAGGAGATGCATTTGAACAGGACAAGCAAGAGAGGAGAATACATAATAAACTGTAGGACTTGGAAAAGCATAGAAAATCAAAGGGATCTTGGTGTGCATGTCCACTGCACTCCAAGCAGCAGAGATGCATAAAGTGGTTATGAGGCCACATGGCTTTATTAGCCAAGACAGAGTTTATGAGTAGGGAGATTATGTATAACCAACTGTATAAAGTATTGGTTAGGTCACAGCAAGCGTACTGCGTGCAGAAATCCACATTAGAGGAAGGATGTGGTTGCACTGGAGATGGTGCAGAGGAGATTTACTATGATGATACCTGGGTTGGAGAGTTTTAGTTATGAAGAGAGATTGGATAGACAAAGGTTGCTTTCCTTCCAGCAGAGGAGACTGAGGGGGGTATAATTGTGATATTTAACAGGTATTTAGATGTGCATTTTCAATGCCAAAGCATACAAGGCTCTGGGTCAAGTGCTAGACAATAGGATTAAAACAGTTAAGTGGTTGTCTTTGACTAGCACAGACTCAATGGGCTGAAAGATCGTTTTCTGTGCTGTACACCTCTGTAATGCTATGAAGTAATGGAAGAGAAATCTAACAAATGGTTTTCAAACATTTAATAGTTTAACAGGAGTGAACAGAAAATAAGGGCATCTAGTTGGCAGGGTCTGGCTAACATATATTCCTACACGGTTAGGTTGATACATTAACCAAACTTCCTTGAAATCTTCAGAAGTTAGTGATGGCATGTCCAGGAAATTGAGAAACAAATCAAGGAAATAAAACAGGTAATAAAATAACATTTTCTTTTGTAAAATGCTGTGTGGATAAAATAAAAGAGGGATGTAATCAACATATAAAATATTTTTAGAGGAATTAAGGAAAGACCCAAGAAGCAGAGGGAAAACAGGAGGAATTGCAAATAAAATGCTTCCAACCGCGAAGTGGTGGTTAAAATGTAAATGCGAATATTTAACATGTACAAGATCTGTTAAACCTGGCAATTGGATTACCACCCATACTTCAAAAAAAATTATTCATGATATGTGAGTATTGGTAGTTAGACCAGCTTTTATTGCTCATTCTTACTTACTCTGCAGAAGACAATGCTGAGCAGCCTTTTTGAACTGCTCCTGTTCTTGGGGTGAAGTGACATTGTTACTGGGTCCAAATCCGGCAATTCCATTCCCAACAGCACTCTGCGTGTATCTGTGTGTCACATGCTACAGTGGTTCAAAAAGTAGGGGTGAACCATCTTCCTAAAGGTCAACATACTGTGGGCAATAAATGCAGGCCTCACAGTCACACCCACATTCCTCAAACAAATAAAAGATTAACAAATGTTGATCAAAGCCTTTACAGTTATTACTGATCCTTGGTTTAATGTTTAAATTATACTAGCATACCACCATGTATTATGGATTGAAATTGTAAAATTGCAGTACTTGAAAAACTGGATCCATTCTTTTGAAAGGAGTAACAGCATTTTAATCAGCTTGTCAGTGAACCTTTTACATGATTTACCACATCAACCAGTATCTGCTGAAATATCAAAAACAGCAGTTTATTTCAGCTTATAAAATCTGGGAATCTGTTCACATGGTAGTACTGTGAAGTAGTAAAAAAAACTTAAAAGACAGACTCCAAAATGCTCAATATCCCTTTGGCCTGAAAGCATTCAATTTAAAACTCTTCCTTCATAAAATCATTAATTTTATAACTACACACTAAGTAAAATGAAAGGTATGCCTTAGTAGCAGAAAAGTCAAAGCAGGCAGTGTTGCAGCAGTTCAAAATATGTTTCATGCGGCTGTACAAACTCTGGCATGGCCGCACTCTGGCATTGCGTGCAGTTCTGGTCACCGCATTATAGGAAGGATGTGGAAGCTTTGGAAAGGATTCATAGAGGATTTACTAGGATGTTGCCTGGTATGGAGGGAAGGTCTTATGAGGAAATGCTGAGGGACTTGACGCTGTTTTCATTAGAGAGAAGAATGTTGAGAGGTGATTTAGTTGAGACATAAAAGATTATTTAAGGGTTAGATCAGATGGACAGCGAGAGACTGAGCCTCTCCCCTAGGATGGGTGATGGGACAGATGTCAGAGGTAGTTTCTTTACTCAGAGTACTCGGGGGCTTGGAACATACTGCCTGCAACAGTTGTGGACTCACCAACTTTACGGGCATTTAAATGGTCATTGGATAGGCATACGGACAAGAATGGAATAGTGCAAGTTAGATGGGCTTCAGATTGGTTTCACAAGGCGGCTCAACATAGAGGGCTGAAAGGCCTGTACTGCGCTATAATGTTCTAAGTACAAAAAGGAATGTTCCAGATGAGTTGATTTGATGTATAAGATAATAGAAGCTTTCCACCTTATTTGTTCATTTCAGTGGATAGGAAAACTATGTGCACCCTCCTCCCTCCCTATCATCCTGGCTGTTTATTTGGTACAGGTCTTATTTTTGCTTTTAAATTCAAAAGAATTGCTCAAAATTCATCAACAGATCTAGCTAGATTACAAAGTATTCTGTTCTTGTCTGCCAACACTGCTTACTATTTCAAGATTGTCCTTGAATGCAAAAACTGATTCTTGACATCTTTTTCGCACTGCGTGCCACCATCTTAAAAACTCTTCTCCGGTCCCCTCCACCCTCACCTTCAACAGTAAATCCAAGGAATTCAGGACTTCTTGAATAAATACATTTGTCATACAGGAAACTTGTTTGCAGAGACATCCCAACCTGATGTGATCCCATTTGCCAGTATTTGGCGCATATCTTGCAACCCGTCCAATTTGTGAACTTATTTGGATGCCTTTTAAATGTTGCAATTGCACCCACCTCAGTCACTTCCTCTGGCAGGTTTTTCTACACATGCACCACCCTCTGCATGAAAACGTTACTCCTCAGGTCCTTATGAAAATCTTTCCCCTCTCATCTTGAACCTAAGCCCTCTAGTTTTGGATTTCCCCAACCTAGGAAAAAAGAGCTTGGCTATTCACCTTATCTATGCCCTTCCTTATTTTATAAACCTCTGACACTACAGAGAGTAAAAGCCCAACTTATTCAGCCTCTCCTGATAATTGAAAATTTCTAGTCCTAGCAAAATCCTTGTAATTCTTTTCTGCACTCATTTATAATGTGACGAAAAACAGTGGACTCAGCACCAAACCTTGTGGCACACCACTGGTCACAGGCCTCCAGTCTGAAATGTAATCCTCTATCACAACTCTGTCTCCTACCTTCAAGCTAATGTTGTATCTAACTGGCTAGCACTCCTTGGATTCCATGTGATCTATCCTCGTTAACTACTCTATCATGTTGAACCTTGCCAAAGTCCATATAGTCGACATCTTCGCTCTGCCTTCAATCTTTTTTGTCATTTCTTCAAAAAATTCAAATTAAGTTAGAAAGACACTATTTTCCATGCACAAAGCCATGTTGACTATCCTTAAATCAGTCCTTACCTTTTCAAATGCATATAAATCCTGTCTCTCATAATCCTGTCCACTACTGACATCAGGGTCATCCATCCATAGTTCTCTGGCTTTTCCTTACAGCCTTTCTTAAATAATGACACATTTGCTAACCTCCAGTCTTCCAGCACCTCACCTATGGCGGTCAATGATACAAGTATCTCAGCAAGGGGTCCAGAAATCACTTCCCTAGCTTCTCACAAAGTTCAAGGAAACACCTGATCAGGTCCTGGTGATTTATTTACCTTTATGCATTTTAAGACTTTCAGCACCTCCTCTTCTGTAATATGAACTCATTTCAAGTCACCACTACTTATTTTCCCAAGTTCCCTAGCTTCCATGTCATCCCAAACAACTAAAAACCAAAGTCTTTGAAAAGGATACTCAAGGATAAAGGAGGGAGTTTATGTGGGGAGCCTGATGAAATAGGCGAGATACTTAATCAGTACTTTATGTCGGTATTCACCAAAGAGAGGGACATGAGCGATTTTGAGGCGAGGGAAAGGTGTGTGAATACTCTTGGATAGATCAACACAATGAGGGAGGAAGCGTTGGGTGTCTTGAAATGCATTAAGGTAGACAAGTCCCTCAGGCCAGATAGGATCTATCCCAAGATACTGTGTAAGGGTGCAAACAGACCAAGCCTGAACAGACATTTTTATATCCTTTATGGTCTCAGATGAGGTTCCAGAGGACTGCAGAATGCCCAATGTTGTTCCTTTGTTTAAGGGAAACAGAGATAATCCAAGTAATTACAGGCTGGTGAGCCTGACATCCATGGTGGGGAAGCTAATGCAGAAGATACTGAGAAACAGGATTTATTCACATTTGGAATTAAATGGACTGGTTAGTGACAGGCAGTAATGGTTCCTATCTCATCAACTTGATTGAGTTTTTCTGAGGTGACAAGAATGATTGATGAGGGAAGGGCAGTGGATGTTGTATGCATGGGCTTCAGGAAAGCATTTGATAAGGTACAAAAGGTAGAGTCTCATGGGATACACGGTGAGCTGGCTAGATGGATACAAAACTGGCTTGGTCATAGAAGACCAGAAAGTAGTGGCAGAAGGGTGCTTTTCAGAATGGATATCAGTAACTAATGGTGTTCCACAGGAATTATTACTGGGATCTTTGTTGTTTGTAACATATACAAATTGACTCCAGACCCATAGCAATGTGGTTGACACTTAACCAGTCTCAAGCAATTAGGGATTAGCAATGAATACTGGCCTCGCCAGTAACAAACATCACATGAACAAATTAAAACCTTCCAATAAGTTTTCTGCCATTACTGTAATCTAATATGATTATCAAAGTCACAAATGAAACAGTATGTTTTGTTACTTTATTTACCACAATGACAAGTTTTCCTTTGTCCACCAATCCTACAACACTTCAAGAACTCTACTGTTCAATTTTCAGGTCTCTTACGCATAGAATCATAGTGTCATACAGCACAGAAACAAAATTCTTCAGTCCAAGCCAAACATGATCCCAAACAAAAATTAGTTCCACCTGCCTGCTCCTGGCCCATACCCCTCCAAACGTTTCCGATTCATGGAGCCATCCAAAATGTCTTTTGAACATTGTAATTGTACTGCATCCACCACTTTCTCAGGAAGTTCATTCCACACCTTTCCCTCATCTCAAAATCGCTCAAGTCCCTCTCTTTGGTGAATACCAACGTAAAGTACTCAATAAGCATGTCACCTGTTTCCTCTGACACCCCTCCTTTATCCTTGAATGGGCCTACTCTTTCCCTAGCTACCCTCTTGCTACTAATATATGTACAAAATGCTTTGGGATTGTCCATAACCCTGCTGACCAAGGAAATTTCATAGCCTCTTTTTAACCCTCCAAACTCCTCTGTGTAAAATAATTTGCTTCTGTCTTTTATGAAATTTCTCTCCTCTCGCCTTAATATGCTCCCTAGGCTTGAAATTCTCTATCGTAGGGAAAAGACAACTACACAAACTCTATCTATACCTCTCATGATTTTATAAACTTCTATTAAGTCACCTTTCAACCTCTTACACTAGTTAAAAAAAGTCCCAGCCTTTCTTTGTAACTCAAATCTTCCATTCACTAGCAACATCTTGTAAATAGTGTCTGAGCTCTCTCCAGTTTGATAATATCTTTCCTAATACTTAGCAACCAGAACTGGAGACAATATTCCTAGAGAGGCCTCATCAATGTCTTGCACAATCTCAATATGACTGACAAACTCCTATACTCAAAAGGACTGAGCAATAAAGACAGTGTGCCAAATGCCTTTTTAACCATGTGACACAAACAAAGAATTATGTACCTGCGCTCAGAGGTCCCTCTGTTCTACAGCACTACACAAGGCCCTACATTTAATTGTATAAGCTGTACTCTTGTTTGTTGTACCTAAATGCAATACCTTGCATTTATCCAGATTCAACTCCTTCTGCCATTGATCCATCTGATCAAGAATCCTTTGTAATCTTAGAAAACCTTTTTTGCTGTTTACAATGCCATTTCCTTTAGCTAATTAATACCAACTTTGCCTTCACCTTTCTCGATCCTAATTTCTGAACTTCACTGACCAAATGTTTCTGGCCCTTTCCCTTTCTTCTCATGACTTTCCTCAACACTTTGCTGTTTGGCTAGGCTTTTGGTTAACTATTCAAATGCCGATCTTTGTCTCAGTGTTGATGGTGCTTTCTGTAGAACATACTCCAGTGAGGAGACTTAGGATATTTTCCCCACATTAAACAAAACTAGTCCCAACTGCCTATTCCTGGCCCATATCCCTCCTTGCCTATACATGTATCTATTCAAGTGTTTTTTGAACATTGTAATTGTACCTGCACCCATCACTTCCTCAGGAAGTTCATTCCACACCCAAACCATCCTGTCACTTTCATTGACTTTTGCTATTTTGCACTGACTAAGGAGCACATTCTCTTGACAGAGTACAAAGCTGCAAAGTGTTCCATTCCTCAGACCTTCTCTTCAAGTACAAGGTAATAGGCCAGCAAACCAAATTGGTTAACTTACATGGAATAGTAATAACAGCTATAATTTCTGTTCAATTATTTTCATGCTACTTCATTAAAAAAAGGAAGTACTGATGATATCAAATAAATGTTGGCTTCATAGGGTTAACCAATTCCTTATTACAGCATCTGAAGTCAGCACCTTTTATACGTAATTGCACATTCAACTCTGGATAGTTTCCAAACAGATATAAATACCAAAAATGTCTGATCAATCATTAACCGACTCTCTGACCGTACGTGGCCATTTCCATTTTGTGAGAAAGTTTTTAATATAGATTATAGTCTAAGTAAAAGTTAAACACTGTGGCAATATTACAGAAAGATTTATTATAAATTCAATTTTCCTTGTAATATTTAATATTAGCCAATATTATGACTTCTTGCACTTTAGATATATCAAGCTTGAAAAGAGACATTTCATGTGGCTAATAAATGGAAACAAAACAAGGACAATAATGCAGATAAGAGTGACCCAAGAGTCACAGAATCTCTACAGTGTGGAAGCAGGCCATTTGGCCCATCAAATCCACATCGACCCTCTGAAAAGCATCCCAACCTGACCCACCCCCGACTCTAGCCTTGTAAACCTGCATTATCCATGGCTAAGCCATCGTGCTGCCCTATGTTTTTACATGATTTTACAGTCAAGGCGATGGGACAGCAGTAACCTCAAACAACCTCCCTGCACTCCATTCCTGTTTTTATAATTCATGTTTGCATAAAAATTAAGAGATTAGATTAGTTTGGTATTTGATATGGAGATTACAAAGAGAGTTCACAGTAGCACCGTTGTATAAACGAGGGAAGAGAAAGTGATTGCTTGTGATTCTCCACCTTTATTTACCATACCATTAGTGGCCATATTTTCAGTCATTTATAGCCCTAAGTTCTGAAATTCCCTCTCCAAACCTCTCTGCATTTTCACCCCTTGTTTTCATTTCAGAGTTCTCTTTAAAACCACTTCCCTTTGACACAGATCTTAAACAAAGCTATTGAAAGTGGCATCTTCGGCTTACTGACCATATGTTTACTCATTCCCCCATTGAGTATTATTTCTCTAAATTGAAGGAAACATACAAATCCAAGGTTATTATTGTTGCAGAGAATCAAGAGGCCAATAAATAGGTATAGATGAATTCCTTGAAGAAAAGAGATCAGATTCCTTCTAGTTCAAATTTCTAATAGCTTACCAGTCATATGTAATAATATTGAGATGATGAATCAGATCTATGAATCTATTTGTAACAGAATCAGACATGTTTTGTAGAAGAGAATCTTTGCGAACCACATTAACTGGAGCCATCTTTTCTCTCCCAACAATTTTACATGGAACACATGTTTGGTTTCAGATTATTAATATGTGCTATTGCGAATGTTAATCTTTGAAATCTAGTTTAAATGAAGATACTTATCTAATTGCATTTTTAAATATTGTAGCAGGAAAATTATTTTATAATAAAGTTTCATAAAATAAAATATGGTCAAAGTAATTCATTTGCATTCAATAGGGTTACTTCTCTAGTTTTCCTGTTCTACTACAGTGATTGTATCAGGAGAGGAATTTAATATTAGATTATTGGACAATTTGAGGAGAAAGTGAGGTCTGCAGATGCTGGAGATCAGAGCCGAAAATGTGTTGCTGAAAAAGCGCAGCAGGTCAGGCACCATTCCTGAAGAAGGGCTTATGCCCGAAACGTCGATTCTCCTGTTCCCTGGATGCTGCCTGACCTGCTGCGCTTTTCCAGCAACACATTTTCAGTATTGGACAATTTGGAAATACAATGAGCTGCTACGATCGGTAAAGTAGAACAATACCTGATAAATTCAGTGGATATGCTTCACTTAAGAGTTTGAGAGAAATAAGAGGGTGCTGCAAATAATTAAAATGTGACCATTAGCAAAATGAAATTACCTAATTTGCAAATCGATGATCACTTGCCGCTTGTCTACTTGATCAGTGTACACTTTAACACCGGAGATTCTGGGTGGCTGGAAACACAAAAAAAAATAGAAAATCAGTACGCTCATATACCAAATTAATTGATAAAACAAATTTTAAAACAGCTTAAAATATACATTTTCATAAATTCAACTCTAAAATCTAGTCACTTGCTGCTTCTGTGAAATTCCTGAAATTTTTGGGAGGTAAAATAAATAGAAAAAAATTAAAGTTAATGTACTTACTATAAAAAAAACAACTTTGAAACCACAGAGCTGTGAATTTATGTTGCAGTGTTTAGGAAGAGTGTTTGCGGAGTTGGAGGAACTAACTTTTGTGGTCGTCTTCTACCACAGCACTAAAGATAGGACGCTAACTGTTAATCCTTATAGGTGGAGTAGAGCTAGTAGTTCCTGTCCTAGGCCAGAGATATCCCTGACGCACTGACAATTTTATCTTTTAATGTAAATGCAGATGCCAGTGCCAACACACCATTAGAATTCTCAGACCTACAAGTGCACATCAGGCTTTGAGAGGAGGATCTTTCAAGTCCTAATGGCAATCAGAAGCTAGCAGGAATGCTACACTTATCTATCAAGTATTTCACTTGGATCCTAAGTAACTTAGCTCACTGAGCTTGAAGGTGTGTTTCAGATGTTTCGTCACCATACTAGGTAACATCATCAGTGAGCATCTCCGGTGAAGCGCTGCCTCTCTATTTCTAGGTCTTTGTTTTTTAAAGTGGGTGATGTCATTTCCAGTTCTTTTTTTAAAGGGAAAGTAGATAGGATCTAAATTGATGTGTTTATTGATGGAGTTCTGTTTAGAATGCCATGCTTCTAAGAATTCTTGTGCGTGTCTTTGTTTCACCTGTCCTAGGATGTGTGTGTTTTTTTTCCCCACTTTGACTGGGACAACACACGCATCCAAGGACAGGCAAAACAAAGACACACACAAGAGTTCTTAGAGGATCTAAATCTATCTTCCTATGCTTGAAAAAAACAGAACTGGAAATGACATCACCCACCTTAAGAAACCAAGACATAAATAGAGAGGCGGGACATACCACCAACACTTCACCAAAGACTCTCACTGATGATGTTACCTAGTATAGTGACGAAACGTATGAAAACACACCTTCAAGCTCAGTGAGCTAACTTTTCATACATTTCGTCACTATACTAGGTAACATCATCAGTGAGAGTCTTTGGTGAAGTGTTGGTGGTATGTCCCGCCTCTCTATTTATGTCTTGGTTTCTTAAGGTGGGTGATGTCATTTCCAGTTCTGTTTTTTTCAAGCATAGGAAGATAGATTTAGATCCTCTAAGAACTCTTGTGTGTGTCTTTGTTTTGCCTGTCCTTGGATGCATGTGTTGTCCCAGTCAAAGTGGGAAAAAAAAACACACATATCCTAGGACAGGTGAAACAAAGACACGCACAAGAATTCTTAGAAGCATGGCATTCTAAACAGAACTCCATCAATAAACACACCAATTTAGATCCTATCTACCTTCCCTTTAAAAAAAGAACTGGAAATGACATCACCCACTTTAAAAAACAAAGACCTAGAAATAGAGAGGCAGCGCTTCACCGGAGATGCTCACTGATGATGTTACCTAGTATGGTGACGAAACATCTGAAAACATACCTTCAAGCTCAGTGAGCTAGTTTACACACTTAAAATCAACCGGAGCTACAAATCTTCTCAAAAATCGCTAACTTGAGAAATATTGCAGGAGCCTTTTGACATAGGGCCAAACATTATCTTTTTAGTTTGCGTTTCATATGCTTAAGTATACACAGGTTGATATTGTATGCACTACAGATCCAAGCACTAGCAGCTAATTGTTGGGGGTAGGGTATTGCCATTTTACTCTTAAAAATAAAACTTAAATATGTTAGACAGCTCCTTCTTGGGCATCAATGTTCCATTCTACCCTGGGTCTCAGGGCACATTTTGTTTAGTGATGGAGGCTGAACCTCAAATGCATCTTTACAAGAGGTACTTGTCTTAGAGTGATTAGTTTGTCACATGATGATAATGGTTGAAAGTTACTTTGGCTAGATAGACATTGTCATTAAAACACCCTCAGGGTTACATGGACTAGAAACTGGCCTGGACTAGCCATATAAATGCTGTGGCCATGTGAACAGGTCAGAGCCTAAGAGTCCCACATTTAAAAGAAGTGTGCACAAATTCGGAGATCAGAAATTCACTAAGGCTCCTTGGGTAGCATTGTCCAAACCCACAACTACGGTTATCTAGAAAGACAAGGGCAACAGATATATGGGAACACCCCTACCTATAATTTCCCTTCCAAGTTTAAATGCAAGTTGCTGCATTTTGGAAAAGCAAATCAGAGCAGAGCGTATACACTTAATGGTAAGGTTCTGGAGAGTGTTGCTGAACAAAGAGAACTTGGATTCCAGGTTCATAGTTCCTTGAAAGTAGAGTCGCAGGTAGATAGGATAGTGAAGGCGGCGTTTGGTATGCTTTCCTTTATGGATCAGAGCATTGTGTATAGGAGTTGGGAGGTCATAGAGATGTACAGCACAGAAACAGACCTTCGGTCCAACTCGTCCATGCTGATCAGATATCCCAACCTAATCTAGTCCCACTTGCCAGCACCCAGTCCATATCAGTCCAAACCCTTCCTATTCATATATCCATCCAGATGCCTTTTAAATGTTGCAATTGAACTAGCCTCCATCACTCCCTCCGGCAGCTCATTCCATACACACACCATCCTCTGTGAAAAACCTGCCCCTTAGATCTCTTTTATATCTTTCCCCTCTCACCCTAAACCTATGCCCTCTAGTTCTGGACTCCCTGACCCCAGGGAAAAGAGTTTGCCTATTTATCCTATCCATCCCCCTCAATTTTATAAACCTCTATAAGCCTCCCTCAGCCTCCAACGCTTCAGGGAAAACAGCCTCAGCCTATTCAACCTCTCCCGATAGCTCAAATCCTCCAACCCTGGCAACATCCTTGGATACCTTTTCTGCACCCTTTCAAGTTTCACAACATCTTTCCGATAGGAAGGAGACCAGAATTGCACGCAATATTCCAACAGTGGCCTAACCAATGTCCTGTACAGCCACAACATAACATCCCAACTCCTGTACACAATACTTTGACCAATAAAGGAAAGCATACCAAACACCTTCTTCACTATCCTATCTACCCATGACTCCACTTTCAAGGAGCTATGAACCTGCACTCCAAGGTCTCTTTGTTCACCAGCATTCCCTAGGACCTTACCATTAAGTGTATAAGTCCTGCTAAGATTTGTTTTCCCAAAGTGCAGCACCTCGCATTTATCTAAATTAAACTCCATCTGCCACTCCTCAGCCCATTGGCCCATCTGGTCAAGATCCCATCATAATCTGAGGTACCCTCGTCACTGTCCACTACACCTCCAATTTTAGGGTCATCTGCAAACTTATTAACTATACCTCTTATGCTCACATCCAAATCATTTATATAAGTGACAAAAAAGTACTGGACACAGAACCAATCCTTGCGGCACTCCACTGGTCACAGATCTCCTGTCTGAAAAATAACCCCCTAACACCACCATCTGTCTGTCTTCTACCTTTGAGCCAGTTCTATATCCAAATGGCTAGTTCTCCCTGTATTCAATGCGATCTAACTTTGCTAATCAGTCTCCCATGGGGACCCTTTTTGAATGCCTTAATGAAGTCCATATAGATCACGTCTACCGCTCTGCTCTCAATCTTCTTTGTTACTTCTTCAAAAACCTCAAGTTTGTCAGACATGATTTCCATGGCATAAAACCATGTTGACTATCCCTAAACAGTCCTTGCCTTTCCAAATACATGTACATCTTGTCCCTCAGGATTCCCTCCAACAACTTGCCCACCACCAATGTCAGGCTCACCGGTCTATAGTTCCCTGACTTGTCCTTACCAACTTTCTTAAATAGTGGTACCATGTTAGCCAACCTCCAGTCTTCCGGCACCTCAGCTGTGACGATTGATGATACACATTTCTCAGCAAGGGGCCCAGCAGTCACTTCCCCAGCTTCTCAGAGTTCTTGGGTACACTTGATCAGCTCCCAGGGATTTATTCACTTTTATGCACTTCAAGACATCCAGCACTTCCTCCTCTGTAATATGGACATTTTTCAAGATGTCATCATCTATTTCCCTACAGTCTTTATCTTGCATGCCCTTTTCCAGAGTAAACACTGATGCAATATATTCATTTATTATCTCCCCCACCTCCTGCGGCTCCACACAAAGGCCGCCTTGCTGATCTTTGAGGAGCCCTATTCTGTCCCTAGTTACCCTTTTGTCCATAATGTACTTGTAAAAACCCTTAACCCTATTTACCAAAGCTACCTCTTGCAGAAATAAATGCAGTTTAATTTACCAGTTCTATCTTGTTCTCTGCCTTTTCCCTGCCTGCCCTGACTGTTTGACTCGCTTCTTTTCTCAACTGTGCCAGTCTCAGATTGATCTCTTTCCTCACTATCTCCCTGGGTCCCACCCACCCGTCCCACCCGCCCTAGTTACTAGTTTAAATGCTCTGAGCAGCTCTAGCAAATCTGCCTGCCAGTCTATTAGTCCCCTTCCAATTCAGGTGCAATCTGTTTTTCTTGTACAGGTCACTTCTACCACAGAAGAGATTCCAATGATCCAAAAAATGTGAATCCTTCTCCCATACACCAGCTCCTCAGCCATGCGTTCATCTGCTTAATCCTCCTATTCCTACCCTCACTCGCTCATAACACCGGGAGTAATCTAGATATTACTATCCTTGAGGGCCTCCTTTTTAAATTCCTCCCTAACTCTCTATGTTCTTCTTTCAGAATCTCATCCTTTTCCCTTCCTGTCTCGTTGGTTCCAATGTGTACAATGATCTCCTGCTGGGCCCTCTCTCCCTCGAGAGCATTCTGCACCCTCTGAGATATCCTTGATCCTGGCACAGGGAGGCAATACACCATTCTCCAATCTGATTTTTCGCTGCTGGCCACAAAAACGTCCGTCTGCGCCTTGGACTAGAGTCCCCTAACACAATCTCTCTCTTGGAGCCAAACGTACCCCTCATCACATTAGAGCCAGTCTTGATACCAGAAATTTGGCTGTTCATGCTACATTCCCCTGAGAATCCATCATTTCCTACATTTTCCAAAACAGCATACTTGTTTGAAATGGGGATAGCCACAAAAGACTGATGCACTACCTGCCTACCTCTCTTACCTTTCCTGGAGTTAACCCATCTCTGTGACTGTTTCTACAACTTTTCTCCCTTCCTATAACTGCCATCCATCACACCCCCTTGCTCTTGTAAGTTCTTCATTGCCTCTCACTTCAACCGATCCATTCGATATGATAGGATCTGCCACCGATGGCATTTATTGCAGATATAATCCTCAGTAACCTGTAAACTCTCTCTAAATTCCCACATCCCACAAGAGCATATCACTCTACTAAGGGCCATTTATCTTCTTTCAAACTACAGACGCAGAAAATATCATCTTATTCCTCTACAAAATACTGCTCCAGGCTAACTTAATATTTATGGCTTATATTTTTAATCAAGAGACATATCTCAAATAAAACATAATCAAGGAAGAACCCACGCTACTCACTCTTATAGATTTACAGCAAGGCTCCACAGTTAAAACTATTCACTTATCTGTTTCTGTGCTGTGACCTCTCCCAAAAAGGTTCCTCCAAGACCAGTTGTGAATTTGGCTGTTTGTTAAGTTTTCTTAGACACCCTCCAATGTCCAGCAATACATGAATTTAACAGCAAAGGCAGTAACTGTTCAGGTTCACTGTTGTGTCAGTTACCAGTATGGGTTTCTTTCTCGGTCTCCTGCACTGACCTGACCTTGTGCTGCCTTTGTCAGTCCCTCTCCCTTTTAAAAGTGCGCTGATTTGACTTTTTGTAATCTCCAAATTTCCAAAACAACGCAACAGTACATAAAACAGTAATTGCTGCTCCTGGAATTCAAGGCAATCACCTCCAAATCCTAAAATACCTCAAAAAAAGGAGGAGCCTGTTACAGCCAGAAATTTTTCCCATCCTTCCTCTTGGCATGTTGAAGCTGTATAGGACATTGATTAGGCCACTTTTGGAATATTGTGTGCAGTTCTGATCTTCCTCTTATTGGAAGGGTGTTGTGAAACTTGAAAGAGTTCAGAAAAGATTTGCTGATGACTGAACCTTCGTATTCTTAGCCTTCCCTGTCTTCTGAAAACTTATTCCTTGGAGATTTTTTACATCATTTTTACCTTGAGGTAACAAGGAACAATCCCACTACAGTCACCATATTGGTTCCAAGGCACATTCAATCACTACCAGTTTAAAAAAAAAAAACAGCAAATTCTGGAAAACCCAGCTGATCTAGCAATATGTATAGAGAGGAAAATTGAGTTAACACAGAGTCCAATGATTCTTGGAAAATAGTATATTTTTTGCTTTGTTAAAGCAGGAGGAGAAGCAAGTGGAATAGACAGTGACAGTATCAACGCAAAAGACAAACAATGAGAAGCTAACGGAGAGATTGAGATGTAAAACAGGCATGAATAATAGGCTTGATTAGGAAAAACAAGGTCAGTTCTGCTAAGACAAAGCCAACAAGACAAACAAGGTGCAAAGTTGGGTGTAGGTGGGTAATCAAAACAGTATAGTGTTTATGTTTTGAAGATATTTGATTCAATGTCGAGTCCTACAGGTAAATAGCGAGGCAGAAAATAAGGTACTGCTCCTCCACTCACTCCTCTCCTTTTGTCAACAACATATAAAAACACAATCAGTTTCCAACACTTTCAGTTACAGAGTCTTTGAGCTCAAGATATTAACTGTTTGTGTCTCTGTAGATGCTGCTAGATCTGCTGAGTTTCCCCAGCATTTTGTGTTTTATTTCAGGTTTCCTACATCCACAGTGTTTTGCTTTCAATACCTAATTGTTAGGGTAGACTACTGCTACTAGTTCTTCTTTTTATATTGGGTCTTAGGGCCTGTTTGGATAACAGTGGTCAGGGAAGAACCACTAATGAGCGTTAACAAAATGCAACTTACTGTATAATGCATTATGAACTAATTTGTACGAGTGCACCACCTTTTTCTGATTTCACATTCCACTGATCACAACGTATATTTAAAATGTTTTATCCAGTTACTGATATGGCCAATTATGTATACCATCTAAATTATTAGACTCAGAATAGAAAAAGCTATCAAACAGGCATCTCAAACAAATACATTTTTGACTTATTACAAGATATCTTCAACAATGATACAAACTGGATTAATAGTTTGAAATATGAAAATAAATATTTACCCTAAATATTCTTAATACACTTCAAAAACATTTTAGGAAAACAAAAGAAACTTTCTCCACAGACATTAACTTTGAGGAAAATAAAGCATTCTGCCAAAAATAGTAGTTCATTCTTCGAGAATAAGTGGAAAGGATATTGATTTCAGTCTGGTACCCTTGTACATGTAGACAGACTGCTAGATGTGGATGATTGTCTCCAAAAACACATTAATCTACATCTGCAATTTCATAAAAGAACAATTTTATTCAGGGCATTGAAATGGGTTCTTTGAGAAGCTTTTCAAGGAAAATAGCTGTTTTAGATTGTCACATACTCATAGGATTCTCAAGAGAGTTAAAAGTGCCAATAGGCAGAGTACAGTACAGTTTGTATCTTTTCATAGGCTATATACTGATTGTCTCAAATAGCTACACCCCCGACAGACTAACTCAAAAATGTGACTGAGTAAACGTAAGCAATTTTCTGAAGTTGTGAGACTTTCAATAGGGCTCTTAAAGAAAAAGTGATCCACAGTATTCCAACAGTGGCCTTTCTAAAAATAATGTCCAGTATTCTGAGGGAACCAATTTTCAGACCTTCAGATACAATTCCATTAAAACATCCCAATTATGTAGGAACCCATTAATACCAGAAGCCAGATATGACACGTCTGAGCCCAATATTAACCTTTGTGAACCTTTTAAGTACAAGGCCACAAGACAGAACCAACATCTCCCCAAATCAAGTGATCTTTTACTATTTCCTCAAAATATACAGACTACCTTACTTACATATTCACATTAAATCTTTACACTACTTCTCCCTCTTTCAGATTATAGTATTTAGAGGAGGACATGTAACAGTGGGTCATTTATGACTCAATATTTCAGGGCCAGGGAGGAGCAGATTGGCCATTAATCTAAACATTTATCTTCTTGTATTCAGCTTGCACTGAGACTCTGACACTTAGCTGGAGTTGAGATTCTAGTATCAGATTTCACTGATTTCCTCTATTGTATGTTGGGTCTGAAAATAACATACAGTATATCTTTAAACTGGGCCATAGGAGAGCGTTGGAAATCCTGGAATTACACAAAAAGCTCAAGAGATCAGAGAAAACATGAATACTGCTTGCTGTTGATCTTTGCTCTGGGAAATTATTAATTGCCTGGAGTCAAAGGTCAATTCAGGGCCTTTCGTATAAAGTCTGAGAATTATTTACAATAATTTTGATACCAGGTTCCCACATAAATATATGACATGACTTGTGCTTTCTGCTTATATCAGGTTTGCTAGTTATTTAGGTACAAAATATACAGTACTCAGGCTTGAACAAGAATCTATAGTGATCTAAATCTGGTTGGGATCCCTATCTCTGACCTGGATCAAACAGAGTTAAGTACTTGCATTCCTCTGATACTTTTGTGCCCACTTCTGATAGGGAATTCTTACAGAAAGCAGAATAGAGGATCTTTGCAGACGCAATGTCTCCTTTTCATGGAACTCAGTAATTAAAAAAAAGTGTTTCAGTGCCCAAAGTCTCTGAGCAGGTACAGAGAAATGGTAAGTGGGAAGAGTGGGTTAGGGAGGTCGTCAGGTGGTGGGACTGTAATTGGGTTGGTCAGTTGGACAGTTACCCTGGAGTTAAAACTAAAACCAATTCTAACATTTCTTGGATAACTATCCAGGTAAAGTCATTCAAAACCTTTGTTAGTCTCCACTATAGTTCAGGCAGCATCCAGGGAACAGGAGAATCGACGTTTCGGGTATAAGCCCTTCTTATGCCCGAAACGTCGATTCTCCTGTTCCCTGGATGCTGCCTGACCTGCTGCGCTTTTCCAGCAATACATTTTCAGCTCTGATCTCCAGCATCTGCAGTCCTCACTTTCTCCTCCACTATAGTTCAGCCTTGGCCATTTATTCAGAGGTTTCTATGATGCAAGGTAATTGCCCATTGTCAACTTCTCAAGCAATTCCACTGTAGTTACTGTGTCAGACCTTCTGAAGGTTCCCACGGAACTTGTACTAGAGGAATATGTGAAGACCAGAAGATCCGGTGTGTGTTCTCTATTTCTGTTTTTTTAATGATTACAAAGAAATAGAGAACACACACCGGATCATCAACGCCACACTCACAGGAATCCGATTCACTAGAGAGGAAGAAACGGACAACCAACTCCCATTCCTAGACGTGATGGTACAGAGAACACCGAA
>NC_057716.1:67463748-67571899 GCF_004010195.1 Chiloscyllium plagiosum
TGCACAAAACACTACATAGGACAAACACGACATGCTATCCTTAGTAGCCACACACGCAGATGACAAGCAACATGAATTCGACTGGGACAACACTACTATTATAGGACAAGCCAAACTGAGAACAGCCAGGGAATTCCTAGAGGCATGGCACTCATCCACAGATTCAATCAATAAGCACATCAACCTGGACCCAATATACTGACCACTGCAACGGACAGCTGGAACTGACAACCGGAAGCGGCAGAGACAAACCACTATAAATGCCGGAGGAAACATCACAGAAGCGCTTCACAGGAGGCTCCCAAGCACTGAGGATATCACATAGACAGGGGACGAAACGTCTGCAACACAAATTCCCAGCTCGGCGAACAGAACCACAACAAATGCTTTGACTATTAAGATCAAAGATTGCTGAGAGCAAGTCTTATGGTCAATGCCTTCAGATATCCCAGTATGCAAGCTTGAAATAATTTTGCCTGTAAGCATTAAGCATCTCTTACATAAAACAAAAAGGTAAAGGCAAAGAACTGCAGATGGATATCTGAAACAAACAAACAAACAAAGTGCTGGAGAAACTCAGTAGGCCTGGCAGCAATGGTGAATAGAAAACAGTTAAATGTTTCTTCAGAAGGGTCGCTGGGCTCAAAATATTAACTGTTTTCTCATCACAGATGCTGCCAGACTTGCTGAGTTTTGCCAGCAATTTCTGCTTGTGTGTGTTTAGGGATCTCTTAGGATTTGTGAAGAATGGTTTAAAGAATGGGAAATTTCAATTACTCAAAGATTTAAGGAGTGAGAGTTCTTCTCTTTGGAAGAGAGAAGCTTGAGAAGAGAGTTGATAAAACTATTCAAATTCATGAGGGGCGTGGACAGAACAGAGGAAAGATAAATTGTTCCTATTGATGGGAAGACTGAAAATTCAGTCAAAGCTAGTTTGCAGGGATTGGCAACAGCAATGAAAACATTGCAAAGCTTTCTTGAAAGAAAAAGCGGGTAATGGCTAGAATGTAAAAAATTCTGCCTGAGATTGAAGGAAAAATCTTCAATCACAGTTTTCAGAAAAGAAGTGAACTCTTAAGTTTAAAAGGAAGTAGTTACAGGACAATGGGGAATAAGTGCTACTAAGGGATTGCACTTACATACAAAAGGCATACATGACAGGCTCCTGTGCTGTAATGATCTTGTGATTCATTAGCCATTATACGTTTATGAAAAACCAATTGATGTATTAACACTTCGGACTAAAAATATAAGCAATCCAAGAGCAACAAAATTTACTTCAGGAACGTACTGAGGCGATTCATGCCCAAATGCATCAAAATCTGAACAATATCTAGGTTTGGGCTAATAAGTGCTAAGTAATATTAATGCCACGCAAGTACCAGGCAATGATAACCTCCAACAAAGTCAAACAATCAACTGTTGACATTCAATGGCATCACTATCACTGAATCCACCACTACCACCCTGGTGGTTAGATTAGATTAGATTAGATTACTTACAGTGTGGAAACAGGCCCTTCGGCCCAACAAGTCCACACCGACCCGCCGAAGCGCAACCCACCCATACCCCTACATTTACCCCTTACCTAACACTACGGGCAATTTAGCATGGCCAATTCACCTGACCTGCACATCTTTGGACTGTAGGAGGAAACCGGAGCACCCGGAGGAAACCCATGCAGACACGGGGAGAATGTGCAAACTCCATACAGTCAGTCGCCTGAGGCAGGAATTGAACCCGGGTCTTTGGCGCTGTGAGGTAACAGTGCTAACCACTGTGCCACCGTGCCGCCCACTATTGACTATTGACCAGAATCTGTACTGGGCTAGACATATAAATCATTTGGTTACAAGAGCAAATCAGAGGCTAGGAATCTGTAGTTAGTACCTCCTGTCTCTCCAAAACCTGCCCACCATCTACAAGACACACCGTCAGGTATGTGATGAAATATTCCCCACTGGCCTGGGTAAATGCAGCTCCAACACAAGCAGCTTGACACCATCCAGGACCAAAGCAGCCTGCTTGATTGGTACTATTTGCACAAACCATTCATTTCCTCCAACACCAACACATAGTACACACTGCAGCTGCTATCTGGAAGATGAATTTCAGAAATTCACAAGGCTCCTTAGAAAGCACCTTCCAAATCCACGATCTCTATCATCTGGAAGAAAAGGGACAGGACATACATGGGAACACCACCACAAGCAAAGAGCCTCTCCAAGCCGCTCACCATCCTGGCTGAGATATATATCAGTGTTGCTGGGTTGGAATCTTGGAATATCCTCCCTAACATTAAGTGTACCTAGACCAAATGAAGTGCAGCAATTTAATGGAGCAACTCATCACCATCCTGCAAAGGCAATTAGAGGTTGGGCCAGCATTCATTGCCCAGTGAATCGCTCTTCCCCAAACTAATTTTTAAAAAACGCAATTATAAAAATTACAAACAAGTTTTTCAGCTTTCTGAAAACAAATCTGGTTTCCTATTTGTTATAACTGCCAGTCATTATAATGATGATTTATACATCCCCTTAATTCAAGACAAAATGAATTGTTTTAGAGTGTGGGATGATACTTTTATGTGGGATATATGCAAAAATAAATCCATATAACTCCATGTAATGTTTGCTTGAAACAATGTCATGTCAATTGCTTATTATGGTGAAAGAAACTGTAACACTTGCATAAAGTGAAATGCATATTTTAACACATGGTTGATCAGTGGTCTAACGCCATATACCTGCCTCATATCCCTTAATAGCTTTGCTTAATAAAATTTTATCTGAGATATAAAATTAACAACCGATTCAACATCCACTGCCATTTGTGTAAAGTTCCACACATCTACCAGCCTGTGTGTGGAAGAGCTTCCTAACATTTCTCCTGAACACTCTGGGCCTAATTCTCAGACAATGTCCCTGAGCTCTAGAATCCCAAAACAGTGGAAATAGTTTCACTCTATCTACCCTTTCTTTTCCAGTTAATAACGTGAATGCCTTGATCAGATCACCCCTTAACCACTGAGATAAAGCAGGCCTAAATTTGTATAATATGTCCTTATAACTTAACCCCTGAAGTTATCATTCTTGTAAACATGCATTGTATTCCCTTCAAGGATACCATATCCTTCTAAGGCGTGGTACCCAGATCATAGAATCCATACAGTGTGGAAACAGGCCCTCCATCCTAACCTGACCCTCCAAAGAGTAACCCACCCAGATCCATTCTCCTCCCCTATATTCCTATATTTGCCTCTGACTAAGCACCAAACCTACACATCCCTGAACACTACGGGCATTTACCTAACCTGCACATTTTTGGATTGTGGGACGAAACCTATACAGATATGGGGAGAATGTCTGTTTATGTAGAGTTTGCACAATCAACAGAGGCTGGAATCGAACCCGGGTTTCTGGCACTGAGACAGCAGTCTAGCCACTGAGCCACCATGCCGCCCACAGATCTGCTCACAGTATTCCAAGTGGAGTCTAACTAGGGTTTTGTGTAACTGCAGTATAACGTCCGCATCCTTTTACACCAGAATAGTTAGAAGCTAGTGAATTATCAGGGACACTTTGCTGCTTGAAGAATTTTTGATTTTACTTTGAAAATTTAGTGATCGGAATTTTATTTAAAAGGCCATTACTGGGCTGGACAAAGCAAACTTGCCAAATATGTGTAATACATAAAATTGTCGTATCGGGTTTGAGATTGTGGTGTATTGTGTAAAGTTAAAGAAGAATATATTTTCTGTAGTTGATGTATTAATTGTCCACTAAGTAACATTTAGGCTATATTCATTTTAAACTGTTACAGTAAAAGTCTTAAAGTGTGAACTCTTATGTAATACCTTTGCTTAGGTCAATGGGAAATTCTTTTTAAAAAATTCTTGCTCTGCATATAGGATTGCAATGTGTACATACAAATTGATTATGAGGAGTAAAATATATGTAAAGAGAGTTTTAAACATGGAATATTCTGCTAGATAAGCAGCCTTGATTTCTTTGAGGAAATGTCATTCCAAGTCAACTGTGATAAGTCTTACGATAAAACCAAAGCTAAGTAAATGGAAAAATGAAACAAAGAACTGCAGTTGCTCAAGATCTGAAACTAAATCGGAAATTGCTGGTGAAACTCAGGATGGGTCTGGGTAGCATTTGTGGGGAGAAATAGAGTCAATGCTTTGAGTCCAGTGACTCTTCATTGGAACAGTCTGATTGAGGTGAACATCAGCCATGATCTAACTAAATTTCAGAGCAGGATTAAGTGAACTATCGCTGTTCCTATTTAAGTTATGAATTTATAACAAAATAATTAATAAAAATCTTCACTAAAGATTCAAAGCAAACATTGGCATAGGCAAGAAAACTGGCTGATTGGAAGAAAAATTTTTTACCACTTAGATGAGTCAGATTAGTGTAGCAGTTATCCAATGTACTGCATTGCTCAGTTGTAGGTCCAGAACTGTAGCTAAATGTATTAGTGATTGGGTTGGAATTTTCTGTCCTCCTGAAATGATGAATTTTGGTGCCATGGAGGACATTTAATCATGTGGGAAGTATTATTCCACCTTAATTAAATCCATGGCAGGAGGATCTGTGAATGGCTTTCTCAACTGGACAGCGGGGGAAGCTCAACATGCAGATAGCACTACCAAAAATCCAGATTCCATCATTCATTTCTCGATCAAAGAATCCATCATCAGGAATGAGGAATACCACTAAGAGTTACCCTGTCTCTGTGCCAGCCCCTTTCCCCCCACTGACACTCGCAAGTCAACTGTGATCCAGCATCAATCCTAGGTCTCAGATGGGTGCTGACTCAGCACCTTTCGTGGTGATACTTCTGTTCAGTGGGGCTGCTGGTCCCTGACTTACTGACAGTTCTCAGCAGATCTCTATCCCCTGGCCCTTCATCCAGGGTAAAGGCCCACTTCTGGTCTGTGAAGGCCCACAGTTGCAGATGATGAGGTGATCCTTCCCAGAGTGACATAAAGCGGGGATCACACTGGGACTTGGTTTTAAGTAACTAGCTTAACTGCAAGCAATAAAAAGGGACAGAATAAATAAAGAAGAATGTACTCAAAACTGGCTATGAAATAGCATTGGAGAATATACTTTACATAAAATAATTAATATAACTAAGGATAAAATTGAGACACACTTGGGAGTCATCGTAGACTCAAATGCTCAACATGTCCAGTCGATGTAGGGCTGTAATTAAAGCCAGCATAATGCTGAACTAGTCAAAACAGCACAAAGTAGGCCAGAAGTTTCTGATTAAACAGTAGTGTTCTCATTAGGCTAGAACTTGAATTCTGATTAACAATTCTGTGGGCGGCATGGTGGCACAGTGGTTAGCACTGCTGCCTCACAGCGCCAGAGACCCGGGTTCAATTCCCGCCTCAGGCGACTGACTGTGTAGAGTTTGCATGTTCTCCCCGTGTCTGCGTGGGTTTCCTCCGGGTGCTCCGGTTTCCTCCCACAGTCCAAAGATGCGCAGGTCAGGTGAATTGGCCATGTTAAATTGCCCGTAGTGTTAAGTAAGGGGTGAATGTAGGGATATGGGTAGGTTGCGCTTCGGTGGGGCGGTGTGGACTTGTTGGGCCTGTTTCCACACTAAGTAATCTAATCTAATCTAGCATTTGAGGGAGTGCAAAAAAAAATCCTGATCCCTGGTATTGAAGATTAGAGTTTTGGAAAGACAAGAGAAAGGAGACATTCGTAAGTACAGGAGAAATAGAAACTGGAGCAAGTCATTTGAACCCTTGAGCATGCCACACCATTCAATAGGATAAAGGCTGACCTCTTGCATAAAAAATATTTTCCTGCACCATCCCTTTATATCCCTCAACATCCCAAAATCAAATGGGCACTGATCGTGATTAAATTCAATCACAGCTCGCCGGGAGGAGAATTTCAAGGATTCACAACTGACTGTAGAAATTTCTCACCTTAGTCCTCAATGATAAACCATTTACTCAGGCACCATGTTCAAAATTCCCCAGTCAGAGGAACATCTCCACAACCCCCACCCGACACATCTAATGTGACAAGCCCCTTAAGAACTTTATATTTTTAAATTAGATCACCTATATTCCCTGGAATAGAGGAATTAGAAGTCTAATTTCTCCAATCTCTCCTCTGAGAAGATCCCATAAGGCAAAAGTGAGGACTGCTGATGCTGGAAATCAGAGTCTAGATTAGAGTGGTGCTGGAAAAGCATAGCAGGTCAGGCAGCATCCGAGAAGTAGGAAAATCGATGTTTTGGTCAAAAGCTCTTCATCAGGACAAAGGTCACTCTGGTCCAACCTAATGCAAACAATATTAAACATTCTAGTGATCTCAGTCCTAATGAAGGGCTTTTGCCTGAAACGTCGATTTTACTGCTCCTCGGATGCTGTCTGAACTGCTGTGCTCTTCCAGCACCACTAATCCAGAATCTGGTTTCCAGCATCTGCAGTCATTGTTTTTACCCTTTTTAAATTACTTGTTGAACCTGCTTGTTAGCTTTGTGATTCATGTACAAAGGTCACTCTGGTTCAACCTAATGCAAACAATATTAAATATTCTAGTGATCTCAGAGGTATACAAAATAATAAATGGCACGGAAAATGATAATACAATCCTATTATAAACTGAAGCAGCTGGTAGTAGTACAAAAGCAAGACTGTTGAAATTGTCAAAGCTAAGACTGGTGCTGATATCAGGAGGTTCTTCTGCAGGCAGAGATTAATATTTACAATAGCTTTCCAAATGGACAGACAGAAGAGAAAACCTTAAAAATCATTTAAGCAGCAATTAGATGTTGCAATGTGGGATGCGGAGGGCGGTTTACAGAGTGCAATTTCTTCGGATTGAGTATCTAGAAATCTTCTGCAGAAGAGAATCGTATAATCTGCAATGTTAAAAAAAAATAGAAGTTTTTTTTTGTAAAATTCAGTAGCATTTGGTGCTGCTGTCTACCAATACACTGTTTCAGCGTAATTGCATGCCCACAGGTTTTGTCATGAAGTATCTTGGATTCAGTTAGCAAATTTCATGCAATGTAAAAGATGTTTACAGCACAGGCTACATGTCAGAAATTTTACTGAATTGGAGACTCAGACTATAAAAAGGAACAGTTACCATTTCAATGAATGGTCAGTAAAGGACATGACATTTTCAATGCTTTATTCCATTGCAAAGCCATTCACCTATTCCATACTAATTAACTTGTAAGTACAAGGATATTGCTGTCCTCAAGCAATCAAAAGTTGGATGCTCTTTAACTGATGAACTCAATATACTGGATTGTTCCATTCAGGTTCAAAAAGCTTACTGTGAGGCCACTGTATATCAATTACAAAGACTTAACAAGATTACTATTTAAAATAAAAATAAATGAAGAAATGAAATTAAAATTCATTTCAAAACTAGAGCCTCAAACACAGTTGGCAAAGTTCCAGTGATATTTGGGTTTCTGCGTCAGTAGTCAGAGGTCAGAAAGGCCACACTGCAACAACTTTTCTTAGAATTTAGAAGAACTCTGGGGGAAGAGAAGGAACTAACCAATAAGAATCTAAACTGAAATTGAAAGAAGAAATAAAAGTATTGAAGTCCAAAAAACCAAGTTAAGGTTATTCAAACGCTATGTTATGTATAAATGTGGGTGTGCATACACTAGTCAAGAGAGAGAGAGAGAGAGAGAGAGATCTCAAAGTATCTATGTATGTAAATATTAATGAACCTAAAACACATTAATAGACTGATGTGTCAAACACTTAACAGTGTGGTTTTCCTCCTTCTGGAGGTGGAGGGAGAAATGGTAACTAGGGGAATGTAATTGTCGTAAAGTGTGGTGCTAGAAAAGCACAGCAGGTCAGGCAGCATCCCAGAAGGAAAGTCAATGTTTCAGGTGGAAGCCGTTCATCGGGAATGCTGTTGGGTGGTTGCAGAGAGATAATTAGGAGGGTGTGGGTGGGGCTGAGAAGGCGATAGATAGATGCAGGTAGGGGGTGATTGTCATAGGTGGGTGGAGTCTATAGGTGAGAAGGAGGATGGACAGGTCAAGAGGCCAGTGCTGAGTTGGAGGGTTGGATCTGGGATGAGGTATGGGAGGGGAGATTTTGAAACTAGTGGTTAATATTGATGTCGTGTGGTTGAAGGGTCCCAAGGTAGAAGAGAAGGTGTTCTTCCTCCATTCGTTAGGTGGCTTGGATTTGGCAGTAGAGGTGGCCCAGGACTTGCATGTCCTTGATGGAGTGGGAGGGGGAATTGAAGTGATTAGCCACAGGGTAATGGGGTTGTTGGGTGGATTTATCCCAGAAATGTTCCCTGAAACTCTCCGAAAATTGGCGTTTTGTCTCCCTGATGTAGAGGAGATGACATCGAGAGCAACAGATGCAGTAGATGAGGTGGGTTGATGTGCAGGAAAATCGGTGCTGGATATGAAAAGATCCTTTGGGGCCTTGGATGGAGGTGACAGGTGGTGTGTGGATGGAGCGGAAGGGGTAGGTGTGGGTGGCAGAGATGAGGGCTCCTAGTTGGGGAAAGTAATTGGGCAAGTTAATTCTGGAGAGAAACTCACTTCCTTCTTGCTACCTCAGCAATTAAATACTGGGCAAGCAACTCTGAATTTCTCAACTCGCCAGCAATTAAGGCCCTTATTGGCCACTTAAGTACTTTTAGTTTCACCTCCCTGAATACTTGCATTTCTCACTGGCTGGAGAGGCAACTATTTGCTGATTGTGAAACCATGGCAACCCTCCAACTGTGTTTATCAGGGAGGCAGAGGGTTCTCCAATAAACCTAACCTGAGAGCAATTAGAGCTGCAGATCAGTCTGAAGGAGGTGACCTCTGAAAGCCATATTGCAGAGGCACTTCTCTCCACAATAAAGCAAATTATTGTTGCCATTGGATCACATAATAAGTAGGTTTGAAACTGCAGACTTCAGGACCTGGAAGGTGCCAGCTTCTGATATGCTGCAGCTCCTAGTGATCCAGCTAGCCTGTGTCAATATCTATGGTAAGGTGATACACACCCTTACACTTTCTTAGAAGCTCTGAGTGAGCTTATTGGTGGGCAATTCAGAAAGTTATTATCAGTGGGGTGGTGCATTAATTGCCACCTAACTAACGTACCCATACACTTTGAAAAATATGGGAAAATTACAGCGTTGAATTTTTGGTTTTGGTGTGGAAGCAGGACCCAAATTAGGGAAATCATGCCTGAGGAATCTATTGGAATTCTCTATGAATGTAACTTGTCGAATTGAACAGGGGGAGCCAGTGGATGGGTTTAATTGAACTTTCAGAAAACTTGAAATTAGTGCACATGGGATTGGAGGGTAGTGCATTCAGATAAATAGAAAACTAATTGGTAGACAGGATACAAGGAGTAGAAATAAACTTTTTTCTCTGAACAGCATGCAGCGAATAGTGGGGTACTACAGGATCTGTGCCAGGACACCTTCACAATATGTTAATGATTTAGATGAGGAAAGTACATGTAATATCTCCATATTTGCAGGTGATATAAAGTTTTGTGGAAGGGTGAGCTGTGAGGAGGAGACAGAGATGCTCCAGTGTGATTTTGACAAGCTGAGTGGGAAAAATGCTTGATAGATATACAGGGATGGCATGGTCACTCACTAGTTAGACATATTACCTCAGTGCCAGGGACCCAGCTTCAATTCTAGCCTTAAACAACTGTCTATGGAGTTCACACGCTCTCCCCGCGTCTGCATGGGTTTCCTCCAGTTGCTCCAGTTTCCTCCCACAGTCCAAAGATCTGCAGCTTAGGTGGATTGGCCATGCTCAATTGCCCATTGTGACTGGGAATGTGCAGGCTATGTGGGTTAGACATGGGGAACGCAAGTTTACAGGGATTGGGTCGGGTGACATGTGTATGGGTAGGATGCTCAGTTGGTTGGTGTGAACAGCCAGTTACCACACTGTAGGGATTCTAAAATTTAGGTAAATGAGAGGTCATTCATTTTGGGACCAAAAGGAAAACAGGTAAGCTGAATCATAATAAATTGAGGGAAAAAATGTGTAATGAGATCTGGGG
This sequence comes from Chiloscyllium plagiosum, assembly GCF_004010195.1. Classification (NCBI taxonomy): domain Eukaryota; kingdom Metazoa; phylum Chordata; class Chondrichthyes; order Orectolobiformes; family Hemiscylliidae; genus Chiloscyllium; species Chiloscyllium plagiosum. The sequence goes on from NC_057716.1 coordinate 67,473,806, forward strand.
TGCCCCTGTCGACTACTTTCTGGGAGCTAATCATGCAGGTGAGGCAAGCGGTACAAAAGCCAAAAGTTAAGTTGGCTTTTATAGAGGGAAGATTCAAGTCGAGGAGCAGAGATGTCTTGCTGTAATTATACAGGACATTGGTGAGGCCACACACAGTTTAATGGATATGGGGTAAACCATTTAGGACTGAGATGGGAAAGATTTCTTCACCCAGAGAGAAAAGGTAAGACTGTGGAATTCACAAACAATGTTTTTATCGATTTCCACATGATCAAGAAGAAGTTTGATATAGCAATTCAGGCTAAAAAGAACAAAATATAGCAGAAAACAGGAAAAGGTTAGTAGACCATAAGATATAGGAGCTGAATTAGGCCGTCTGGTACATCAAATCTGCTCCATCATTTGATCATGGCTGATGTGTTTCTCAACCCCATTCTCCTGCCTTTTCATTGATCCCTATAATAAAGAACCTATCTACCTCTGCCTTAATTACACTCAATGACTTAACCTCCACAGCCTTCTGTGGCAATAAGTTCCACAGATTCACCACCATCTTCCTGAAGAAATTCCTCCTTATCTCAGTTCTGTAGAGTCTTCCCTTCATTCTGAGGCTGTCTTCTTGGGTATTAGTCTCTCCTATGAGCAGAAACATCTTCTCCACATCCACTCTGTCCAGGCCTCTTAGTATTCTGCAAGGTCCTCTCTTATCCTTCTAAACTCCATCAGATTCAGACCCCGATTCCTCACTCCTATTATGACAAGCCCTTCACCCCCAGGACCATTATCGTGAACTTTGTATGGACCCCTTCTAATGCCAACACGTTCTTCCCTAGATACAGGGCCCAAAGTTGCTGTCATACTTTCAATACTTGCATACATTTAAAATACATTCCTCCCCAATATGCTTAAAGCTTTCTATGCTTGGTTCTGGCAGAATGCAGTGGCGCAGTGTCACCTGCCCCGACAGTCCCAGATGCACCTGTTCCCTCTGTCACTCCTGCAGACATTAGATCAGTCTTCCTGGCAGCCAATCCTAGGAAAGCGATCGGCCCCAATCGGAGTCCCCAGCCAGACACTTCGATTTAGTGCAGACCAGCTGGTGGAGGTACTCATTGACATCTTCAACCTCTAATTGCAATCCAAAGACCCCACCCACTTCAAGACCGCCACCATCATTCCAGTACCAAAGAAATCTTTTGCAATCTGTCTTAATGTCTACTGCCTGATGGCTTTGACCTCCAGAACTATGAAGTACTTTGAGAGGCTGGTCATGGCCCATATCAACTCTAGCCTCCCAGCCTGCCTCAATCCCCTGCAAGTTGCCAACCGACATAACAGGTCCACAACAGACGCCATTTTCCTAGTCCTGCAATCATCTCTGGAACATCTGGATAATAAAGGACACATACATTAGACTCCTATTGATCAACTAGTTTTACCTTGAACACTATAATTCCTACCAGCCTAATCTCAATACCCAGGTCTTGGCTCCACCCTCTGCAACTGGATCCTCAGCTCCTGACCCACACACTGCAATCACTGAAGATAGACAACAGCACCTCCTCCACGATAATCCTCAACACTAGTGTCCCAGAAAGATGTGTTCTCAGTTCCCAACTGTATTCCCTACACACCCACGACTGTGTAGCCAAATTCTGTGTGATCGCCATCTATAGGTTTGCTGACGACACCACTGTGGCAGGATGGACATCAAATAATGATGAGTCAGAATGCAGGAAGGAGAGAGAGGGCTTGATGTCATGGTATAATGATAACAATCACCCCAACAATGTCAGCAAAACAAAAGAACAGATCACTGACTTCAGGGAGAAAGGATGGGGACACATGCCTCTCTACATCAACAGAGCTAAGGTAGAGAGGGCAGAGAATGTCAAGTTCCAAGGAGTGACAATAACCACCAATCTGTCCTGGGCTTCCCATGTAGATGCAACAGTTAAGAAGGCACAATATCTCTTCTTCCTCATGTGGCTCAGGAAATTCAGCATGTCCATGACAACCATCACCAACTTCTACAGATGCATTCTGTAACGGCCTGGTACAGCAACTGCTCTGTCCAGGACAGTAAGAAACTACAGAAAGTTGTGTACAGTCCAGACCATCCCAAGAGCTCCATTTAGACTTCTCATTGCTGCAGAAAGGCTGCCAACATCAAAGATGCCTCTCACCCCAGTAATGTGCTTTTCCATCAGGAAGAAGATAGGAGCTGGAACACATGCACCAACAGGCTCAAGAACAGCCTCTTCCCTGCTGTTATTTGACTGCTGAATAAATCTTTCTGCCTCAAATAATGTTGATCTTGCTAATATTGATCTTGTTTTGCACACTTCCTGTGCGGCTGTAACCTTTTATTCCTCACTCTGCCTAAACACCCTATGACCAGTATGTCCTTGTTTGCTATGATCTACCCACACTGCTCGCAAACAAAGCTTTTCATTGTAGTTAGGTACATGTGACTACAATAAATCAAATAGAACAAACATTGTACTCATGAATTTAGAAAGGATTGTAAATTTCGAAGATTTTACTACTACTTTCATTAGGGCAAGTTCTAGATCGAACTCCAGGTTTAGTCCAAATTCTAGAAAAATATGAATAAGGGAAAGTGAAAACTTCCAACAGGAGGAAATCATAGGCATTGCCAATCTTGTATCATACCAATCTAATAGAAGATGTCCACAGATCATCCTCTTAAGTTAGGTGTGACAAATTCCTTGGCTGACATAGATGTTTGAGAGTGACAGCAGTTATTTGAGCTAATCATAACTGATGTACATTGGAGTGGATTTCTTTTCCATTAGGCCTGTTGTTTTCATTAGGCAAGGCGCATGGAGTACACAGAAAAATCTGGTCATTGTTACCTGCTCACAGGTGTCAACCAGCAGCTTATTCATTTTAAACATTTAAAATGGGGCCCATTTTATAGGACAGCAGTTGGCTTCCATGACGGTCTGGGCTGTGCACACAACTTTCTGTAGTTTCTTGTATGTAAAAGTAGTCTAATCCAATAGTAGGTCAAATATCCTTCAGGCAAACATTGGCCCTTTTGTACCTGTTTCATAACTTTATAAGATATAGGAGCAAAATTAGGCCATTTACCCCATTGAGTCTGCTCTGCCATTCGATTAGGCTGATATGCTCCTCAACCCCATTTTCTTGCCTTCTCTCCAAAACCCTTCAACCCATTACCAATTAAAAATCTGTCTCACTCCTCAAATTTACTCGCCGTGCCAGCATCCATCGCACTTTGGGGTAGCGAATTCCATGGTTTCAAACCTGTATCACATACCTGCCCCTGTGACGAGAGGTGTGGTTCATGGAGGTGTTATAATGGAGGGATCCAAGATGCAAAAAATAATGTAAATTAGAAAGTAGCTTGCAGCTGCTGCCAAAGAAGCCTTAGTGAAATATAGGAACAATTTATTTTGGATGCTGAAATCTATACTAAAAACAAAAAAATGCTGGATATCACAGCAGGTCAGGCAGCATCCATGGAAGCTGTTTTCTGAGAAGAGGAGTTTGGCTGTGGACGTGACATCATGAAGATTTGAAAGTTCCCTGCCTATCCTCCCATTATCAGATAGTGGAAGTTCAAAGAATAGAAATTAAATTTAGGAATGTCAATGGAACAGAGAAGTAAACAGAGTAAAACAACTATTTGAACTGCATTTTCACTGTAAAATGCTTTAGAAAAAAATTGAGGTAATAAAATTGCCAAATGGATTATTCAGCCTGTCTTAACAAAATTATGAAGTTGATACCACAAACATTAATTTAGTGAAACAAGGTTAGCACTGCTGCCTCACAGCACCAGGGTCCCAGGTTCAATTCCAGCCTAGGGCAACGGTGTGTGTGGAGTTTGTACATTCTCCCAGTGTCTGCGTGAGTTTCCTCCGGGTGCTCCGGTTTCCTCCCACAGTCCAAAGATGTGCAGGTTAGGTGAATTGGCCATGCTAAATTGCTCATAGTGCTAGGTGCATTAGTCAGAGGGGAATGGGACTGGGTGGGTTACTCTTTGGAGGGTCGGTGTGGACTGGTTGGGCCGAAGGGTTTGTTTCCGCACTGTAGGGAATCTAATCTAATCAAAATCATATTACCACTCAAATTTAAATTTATCCATTAATAATAATTAGGTAAAATATTTTTAGAAGTCCACTCACGCCAAGTTAAGAAGCATTTGTTTTGATTTAAAAAAAAATCTTACATGCCCTTCTCCACAGTAAACACCAATGCAAAATACTCATTTAGTATCTTCCCCCATCTCCTGCAGTTCCACACATAGGCCGCCTTGCTGATCTTTGAAGGGCCCTATTCTCTCCCTAGTTACCCTTTTGTCTTTAAAATGTATTTATAAAAATTGTTTGGATTCTCCTTAACCTTATTTCCCAAAGCTATCTTTCTCTTGTTCCCTTTTTGCCCTCCTGATTTCTCTCAAGTATATGCCTGCTGCCTTTATACTCTAAGGATTCACTAAACCCTCAATTTCTTTAATCGTCCAGCATACCCTACACTTACCAGCCTGCCTTTCACCCTAACAGGAACAAACTCTCTCTGGACCCTTGTTACCTTATTTTTGAAGGCGTCTCATTTTCCAACTGTCCCTTTACCTGCAAACATCCACCTCCAATCAACTTTTGAAATTTTTTGCCTAATACTGTTAAAACTGACCTTCCTCCAATTTAGAACGTTAACATTTAGATCCTTTTCCATCATTATTTTAAAACTACTGGAAGTATGGTCACAGTGCTCCCCCACTGACATCTCAGTCACTTGCCCTGCCTTATTTCCCAAGAGTAGGAACATCCAAATACTGAAACAGAAAGTGTTCTTGTACACATGTAACAAATTCCTCTCCATCTAAACCCTTAACAATATTGCAGTCCCATCTGTGTTTGGAAAGTTAAAATCCCTTAACATAACCACTCTATTATTGTTATAAATAACAGATCCCCATACAAATTTGTTTCTCAAATTCCCACTGACTATTAAGGCTGGGGCATGTTAGGACTCACACGTTACTAATTCTAGTTGTCTGGGACATCACTGTCAAGTCCTGTGCTAGTTGAGACACACCCATTTTCCTAGCGGTTTTAACAAGCTGATTGGCAAGTGATTGAGTGAACTATCCTACAATTGGGTATGTTAGTATCCACCTAACACACCTTGCATAAAAATGAGAAAAATCTGTCCAAAGATTTATTTGAAAACAGCAATCAGAAAAATTTAAAATTTACAGTAGCAAGCTTAACAAAACATTTGAATTTGAACATTCACCATTAATAAGAGCTGTCACTATAACTGCACTAATGGACCATGTATTTGACAGATTAACTTTTGCACCCACAGAAATGAATGAATATAAAGCAAACCAATTTTATTTGGATTTTACTCCTGACCATGTACTAGCTTCTCAGTATAAACAGCAAGTTAGCAAGGTATACTGTATGTACACAAAATAAAATCCAAATATAGACTGAATGAAGACAGGAACTCAATTCCAAAATAAAATTATATTGCAGTCGCGGTCAACAGTTTTGTTAATTAGACTCCTCGGAAATTAACTCATCTGAACAGCTTTTTTATAAAAAAAAAGTTAGAGGGAAATCAAATGCATCATGAAGATGAATGTTCTCACCTTTTCTCCAAAATTAAGTTTTGCAAAGTTGAAAGTTTTCAGGCAAACATTTGATCTACATATCGAAGGTTCAATGTTGTCTTTAAAGAATTTCTCCAAATACATCCCGAAATATGGCCAGGCTTGCTTAACAATCTGGGTAAAGAAGTTATAATATTAGAAATGCAGAGAGACACGCATTGATACTTATGTAATGTGGAACCCTGAACACCCAAACTTAAATCACTGAAAATTTACGATAAGCATTTCCACTTAATCAATCCAACCAGTAATGAGCATCACTATTGTTAATAAGTGTTCAGAAAATCTATACTCTCTCAGTTCTTACTTTATATTAAATGTGTTCAGAGGAGCATACTGCCTATTATTCAGACAAAGAAGATATGCCAAATGATTGATAAAAGGTGGCTTTCTGCCATGTTTTCTCTTAGTGATAGATATCTTGGCTTAGAAATTCAGAAATACCTCTATTTCTGCAAGCAGAAACAGAAGTCCAAGAAGCTCGAGACTTCATTGAGATGTGGATGGAAAGATCGTCCGACAAAAGCTGAAGGTAGATGGTGGCCAGGGAGTGGAAGATCAGAGAAAGGATCTCAGTTTTAAAGAGGCAATGATCTTTGAAGTGGGAAAAGTAGACCTAGTGATGGCACAGGTTGTTTCAACTCAAGCGAACGTTAGAGGAGTGGGTGTTCATCGTGGAACATTATTTGCACATGCTCAAGATCTTGTTAGAGGCCTAGCTGATTTTTCATTACTTTACTTTTATTTTATCCTTTTATCAATTTTGGTTTGGAGCTGTGAACTGAGAGCTGAAAATAACCTGTGGGTAGAAACTTATGTTTAAAAAAAAACAGAACACACAAACTGAGGTTTATTTGACTGGCTGGGCCTGGAACTAACTTGCATGTCAGATCGTGATCAAATGGTTCTCCAGATGTTTTAATGAGGACAATAGTACATTTAACCAGATTGTCGATGTTTGGCATCAATGAGGTCAGTACTAGGGAACTGGTGCCAGAAATTCTGGGTGAGACTGTATGGTAACTGAGATCTCACAGGGAGACAGTCAGGGAGGGAGGAGTCAGAGATTTGAACAGGGTTGTGGACTGCTTTGTAGGAGGAGGAGTTTGGATGTTGATGTAAGATTGGAAAACTCCGTTACCCCAGTTACCAGCCAATGGAAGTTCAGAGAATAGAAATTACGTTTAGGTATCAATAACTTCCTCTGAGTGAGTTGAAAAGGTGGTTGATATTTTCTCAGTTGATTTTCCAAAGATGTCAATCTATGCCTATAGAATAATGAAAACCACTGAAGTAATCTGGCAAGTCAAACTGGTAAGACTTTCATTTAAACTACAAAACTGGAGGAGTCTAAAATTGATTATTCTCAGAATTTGGGATTGGTCACTCAAAGTCTAATTAGGAACATTTGTAGTCAATTTTTAGAATCTTTCAAGACTTTGTAGCAAATACAGTAGAAAGGCTGATGTGATTTTGCTGTTTTCATGTCATGACAAGCTTGACAAAGTGAAGGCTGCAGATCAGAGTCGAGAGTGTGGTGCTGGAAAAGCACAGGTCAGGCAGCATCCGAGGAGGAGAATCAACGTTTCGAGGATGTGATTTTGCTGTTTTCATGTCATGACAAGCTTGACAAAGTGAAGGCTGCAGATGCTGGAGATCAGAGTCGAGAGTGTGGTGCTGGAAAAGCACAGGTCAGGCAGCATCTGAGGAGGAGAATCAACGTTTCGAGCATATTCCTGATGATGGGCTTATGCCCAAAATGTCGATTCTCCTGCTCCTCAGATGCTTCCTGACCTGCATGACAATCTTGAGGCAGACCTAAAACAGTTAAGTGGAGAAACTGATCTTCCATTTATAGATCTGTCAAAACAAATAACTTATACTAATAATTACTTTGAAATGTAACAACTGTTACAGGTTAAAAAAAACTATGTGACAGAAGGGATAGTGTATGGAATGAGCTGCCAGAGGAAGTGGTGGAGGCTGGTACAATTGCAATATTTAAGAGGCATTTGGATGGGTATATGAATAAGAAGGGTTTGGAGGGATATGGGCCGGGTGCTGGCAGGTGGGAGTAGATTGGGTTGGGATATCTGGTAGGCACGAACGGGTTGGACCGAAGGGTCTGTTTCCATGCTGTACATCTCTATGACTCTATGACTGTAAGGAATCCCAGAAATCAATTAGACGAAATTTTTGAAACAACACAGAAAATGCCAAAGAAATTCCAGAGGGCTGGAAGCATTTAGAGTTATGGAGATGTAAAGCATGGAAACAGATCCTTTGGTCCAACTGTCCATGCTAACCAAATATCCTAAATGAATCTAATCTGACTTGCCATGATGGTCTCCAGTGAAAAGTATTGTACCCAAGTTTGCAGATATTAAGAAACAGAGAAAATTGTACAGAAAGGGAGCAGTTAGTTTCAAAAGGCAGATTACAGCAGACAGAGTTAAATAGGGGGTGTGAGAGACTATTCACTTTTAGATCCACGTGAAACAAATCAGAATTTTTATTACTCACTAAGGGGGCTTGAACATAATTGGAAAGGTAAGCATTCATTAACCATTGCTAATTTGCCTCGAGAATGCGTTGATTAGTTATTCTCTTGAAATGTCGTAGTCTGTGTAGTAGAGAAGGGAGGGAGTTCTGGGAGAATAACGTTTTATTTACAAGTAAAGATCATGTAGGCTTTGGGGATGGCAAAATAGACAAATTAGAGGTAGCGATGATCCTATACATCTGTTCCCTTTGTCTTTTTCTATGGTAGATGTCATCAAAGGAGCCTTAGAGAAAGCTGCACTACATATTTTTGATGATGAACTCTGTTGTGACTATGAATTAGTGGTGGAGGAGATTGATGGTGATGGTATTCAGTGAGGAAAAAGAAAGTGCTGTGAAAGAGTGAAGAGATTCAGATGACCACATGCGCAAATCAGTAAAAATTGTTGCGCAGACATTTACAAAGGCAACTGAATTCTGGCATTTTTCTTAATGAGACCTCAGAAAAAGGTGCACTGGGCCAAAAAAAAAAATCAGTCCAATATGATTCAGCAAGGTTAAATTATCAGTGTAGTTTATATATGTGTGGCTTTTATGCCCTTGAAGTTTAAGGAAAAGACTAATTGAATGCTTTCAAATTATTAATTTGATTTATACTGAGAAATTATTCCCCCTAGCATCAAATATATTCATCTTAAGATTAGAGCTAAACCATTTTAGAAGTGAATTAGTATTGCATATTTCCAATTTTAAATAGGAGTAATATGGACAACAAATCTCACCACAAACAATTTTCTGAAATGGTAAGACTCAGTCTTAAACTTAGAAATTGGAAAACGATTATATCTCAAGTCTTAATCTGCTTACCTTGTTCAACCATTCAACTCTTTCAATATCTGGAAAATGAACCTGAAGAAGGAAGAGCAAAAAAAAAAATAAATAAGTTGAAATATGCTCAGAAATCCAGTAGAATCAATTTTGAAACATATTTTAGTGGTAATCCATTAGTAGTCAAGCATGTGTGTACTTCTATCCAGATTCTTCACCACTCTCAATTTCTCCCTCACAGGTGATCCATATTCCTACTCTAGCCAAGACTACATGGCTGAATAACTTTTTATTGATTGCCGACATCTCTGACCTTAATACATTTGGCTAAAGTAACCCTGAAGACATTGGTTTTGTTGATTCTTGATGGTTAAGAAAGAAAAAATTTCAATCAAAGTTTAATCCCAAAAGATACCTATGTCCTCTCATAGCACTACCCTTCCAAGCTATGGCCCAGATTTTAACAGAGTTCTCTCTAGTCCACAGACATTTAGAAGTAGTAGGTCAGATCAAGATGCAGAGTTCCCACTAATTTTGTCAGATCCAATTTTTGGTTGCCCGGAAAAAGGATGGATGGGAATAAGTAGATAATTTGAATGTGGCAGGACCATTTGAGCTAAATTGTGATTTCAAACAGACACCACTTTGGCTTTTGCAAAGACTTTTACCCACAGTTAATAAACATAAAATGCTCATGACAGACAGATCGGAGTAACAATCTGACATTTTTTAAATAACCCATTCTAAATACTGAAGAAAAAGACAACAGCTGTCAGTAAAGGGTTCTTTTTAAATCTGAACTACTTGATTGACAGACCACATGGTGTATATTAGGAAAAGATTGTTGGCATCTGTTGTTGCAGTTTCAATAGGGAAGATATCAGCAAAGAACTAAGGAATATTGTTATGAATGTCTGGATAAAGTTTCAAAAGCTACAATTATTTTAGCTTGGGAGTTCACAAATTAGTTCTTAATTTAAAGAGGTTGTGAAAAGATTTGTGGTTTTAATATTGATCTGAATTCTTATATTGAAAGTGAATAATCTGAGGAGATGTAAAAACTTGGATCTGAACTCATGGATTTGAGCTCTTTCATTATAAAATCGGGCATAAATGAGAGCATGCTTGACTATTAAAAGTATATTTTCATCTCCACAGGGCTCCTCTGAGTCTATCCCATTGGCGTAATTGGTCACTTATTAGGGAGGTAGATCACTGATAGCAAAATTCCACACCAACACTTCTGCTGAGGATCACTTCAATCATGCACAATAGTGCGTTTCAGATAACTTTAGATTGAACCACATTTAATCATGTTCCAGTTAAGTAATGCAACATGTTTTGGGGCCCAAATGGGTTTTTTTTTTCTGATTTCCCTCTACAAACCCAACCCAAAGTCATTTGCTTATGGCCATTTTATGGGTCAGAAATCCTTATTCCCCACTTAAAATGGTCTTATTCCCCATTTAAAATGGGGTCATAAATCAGGTTTCCTCCCACACAAATTTTCATCAGGTGTCATCAGCAGGCTAGGGTTGAGGCTTTGTGGGGCAAAAAAAAAAGCCTGGTGAAAGGTCTAGAGATTTCAAAAGATTAGTTTAGAAAGAACTATTTAAAATCACCTCAGATGTTGCATTGCAATACAAATGCGTTTTTAATAGACAACAGGTGCAGGAGTAGGCCATTCTGCCCTTCGAGCCTGCACCACCATTCAATATGATCATGGCTGATCATCCTTAATCAGTATCTGGTTCCTGCCTTATCTCCATTACCCTTGATTCCACGATCTTTGAGAGCTCTATCCAACTCTTTCTTAAATGAATCCAGAGACTGGGCCTCCACTGCCCTCTGGGGCAGAGCATTCCACACAGCCACCATTCTCTGGGTGAAGAAGTTTCTCCTCATTTCTGTCCTAAATGGTCTACCCCGTATTTTTAAGATGTGTCATCTGGTTCGGCACTCACCCATCAGCGGAAACATGTTTCCTGCCTCCAGAGAGTGTCCAATCCTTTAATAATCATATATCTCAATCAGATCCCCTCTCAGTCTTCTAAACTCGAGGGTATACAAGCCCAGTAGCTCCAGTCTTTCAGCGTAAGGTAGTCCCGCCATTCCAGGAATTGACCTCGTGAACCTACGCTGCACTCACTCAATAGCCAGAATGTCTTTCCTCAAATTTGGAGATCAGAACTGCACACAATACGCCAGATGTGGTCTCACCAGGGCCCTGTACAGCTGCAGAAGAACCTCTTTGCTTCTATATTCAATCCCTCTTGTTATGAAGGCCAGCATGCTATTAGCCTTCTTCAATACCTGTTGTACCTGCATGCTTACCTTCATTGACTGGTGTACAAGAACACCCAGATCTCTTTGTACTGCCCCTTTACCTAAATTGATTCCATTTAGGTAGTAATCTGCCTTCCTGTTCTTGCCACCAAAGTGGACAACCATACATTTATCCACATTAAACTGCATCTGCCATGCATCAGACCACTCACCTAATGATGGAGATGGAGAGGTCCAGGAAGGGGAAAAGTCCAGGTACACTACATCTACTGGATCTCCCTCGTCCATTTTCAGAGTTACATCCTCAAAAATGTGATGATTCATTACGGGGTGCATCCTGCAAAGTTACCCTCACATTGATCAACTTTGTATATTCAGTCAGAAGCTCTCTGCGCTTTTCCAATACAGCTAGACCATACTGCATTGAAAATTGTGCCAAAATGTCCCATCAACACTTTGCTGTGATCAATTCTATTTTGCTTCAAATGACTTTGAATGATTAAAATCAAAATTGCATCCAAGTCTTGAGCTCTACATCAGAATCCCTAATTTTAACGTAGAACAAACAAGTGACAAAGTTACTTATCTCCAAGTTTTAGGCTCATCTTCTGATATAGGATCCTACAGAACTTACTAAGTCCAAGAATTCTTGCAGAGATCAGCACAGAGAATCTTCAGAAAAATCATGCTCCCTTTCACTGCAGTAACTGCCGTATTTTATTAACTGTTTATAGCATAAACTACTTTGAGGTGCAATGGAGAACTACCAAATGTGTAACATTAGTGAGTGACAGGTAGCTGGGTAAGGTGGCAATCAGGTTAACTCACAAATGTAGTTAGGTGATGTCATCAGGTGAAGTTGGGGAGGATAAGGCAAGGAGCCAGGATGAGAAGCAAAAGCTCAGTGACGCAGGAATTAGAACTGGTTTTTAATTAACCTAATATTTCCCTACGGTACCTAGATTGAAAAGTTCTGACTTCCTTTGCTAAGTCTTGAATTCTAACTCAGAGCTGGAAACATTTTCAGAGGGTCCAGACACAGTAAGTGCCCATCAGAAATTTAAGCCTCTTGGCCGATTCCCACATTTCCCCTGAATTAGGACTTTGAAGGGGTTCTGAAATATATCTTGTTGGGTACATCTGATTTCTGACCATCCGGAGACTGAAAGATCTAGGCACTGGTGTTTGGCACCTGGGGGAAAGATAAAGTAACCACCTGTTCCTTTACATGGACTGACAGGCACTCTGAAATTGAAATGAACATATTCTGATCTTTGCTTCCTGAAGTGTCATTCAATGGTTGGGCAGTTGTTGCCTTTTGGAATGTTAGACTGAGATTCAATTTCTAACGGGTTTCACTACAACAGATGTTACGTTCATTTGTGAACAAACGTAAGTTTCAAAGTGCAGCAGTAACAAATTGTCCCTTTGACCTGATGTGTTGACAAGCTAATTAGGATTACAAATGTTGTTTCTCAAATGCATTTCTCAGTATTATTGATATAGAAGTTATTAAACAGGGAGATGTTCATTTTCTCTCAAAATTTATATTATATTCCATTGTAATTGGATTTTGAGAGCTGTTACGATCTCAAGGCATATAGGTGGCATGCAGATATATGTGTGATCTGATAAGTAGTAGAGGACATATGGCAATATAGAATGGTACGGGTGATTGGAGGGTATGAGCCAGATTGGGTGAAGAGGAAGGGAGATGTGAAAGTTTGGACCCTAAAAACACCTCCACACCCACATTCATTTTGCACACGTGTGAGAAACTACACATGGATCAGGTGTGCAGTTTATGAGCCATAAAAATGTCCGGGTCAGCATTTTTGCAAACACAGCAAGATTCAAACCAATGTCTCTGACTAATTATAATCACTGCAATGCATTCTTTTTCCTTCCAATGCTATTTACCTGCAAATGTTCAAAACAGAGGCTGTGGCTATTTTTCAGGAACCAACTAAATTGCCAAACTAATGCAGAGGTCACAAGTGTTCAGCTAGCGTACTTCCTTGTTGCCCATAAAGAACTGTGGGCAAAAATACCAAAGTAGAATTTTCCAGAATGCTTTGCCATAATTACAAATCAAAGAAAGTGACTTTGGGCATTTTATTTGCGGAATCATGTGCTGCAAAATACCTACCGCAACCCTTTAGCAATTGCTTATTAAAGTTCCATCCTTGTACAAAATTCAAGTTCATATTAAATTTCCTGGATTAATTCAAACAGTGGCTCAGATTTTGTGGTAGTAATAATTATAAATTTGTCAGCATTTATGATCATGACTTCTTTAAAAAAATCTTGCATGTGTGTTCTTGAATGTGGAAATCCAGATGTTGCTGCCAGTAATTGTACACTTCTCTAGAGATTGGAATTTTGAATTCCAGTCTTAAAGTCACTCAACTAACACAAGCTTGCCTTCTTACACTACTTGCCTCTGTAGAAACTAGAAAACACAAGTGACATTGTTGAAGGAAGCACAGCCTTCTTTATAATGGTATAGTAATTCCAAGCTTACTGAAAAGCATCACTGATACTGAAAAGCTAACTTCCAATTTGCTGAATGTCAAATTTCTCAATAATAAAATACTTCACATTTCAATAGGCTTGACATTTCAAGATTCCATTTTATTCCCATGTGCATATTCATGTCATTTGTTTAGTTCTCTGTAAAATTTAAAGTAAAGCTTAATATGTAAATTTTACTTCTGCGAAAAAACTTTAAAAAGGTGACTAGTTACTTAACCTCTGCTTAATAGCAACATTGTTGCTGGATGCCTTAGCATCCAGATTGTTACTAAGTTCAAACAAATACTGTGATGGAGACATCCCAGCCACAGGAAATTGCAACTTTTGTAGTCAGTGGTAAGTTGTGTCATTCATTGCTGACCAGAAAATCAAAACTTATATTGGTATAGAATTATGCCTCATATGACCAATTTGTCAACTGGTCAACAAAAATTGACTTTCTGGGTTTTACAGCATATCCCTGCATTTTCTAAATGAAATATTCATTGGTTAAATATAATGCTGATTCTAAAAGTCTGAGACTATTAGTCTCCATACACATGCAACTCCACTGGAACAATCTTTTCAATAACAATAGCCTAGTTCATGAAGTTGGGAAAATGGGACAGAATACGTAAAAGAGATGGATAATGAGATCCTGCAGTCAAAGAAAGCAGCCAAGTCACAACTGCTCCTCCATCTGCACTGAGTTCAGTCCAGATTTATATTCTGATTTAGGCCAAGGAGAAACTGCAGATATCTTATTTTTAGATTTTTTGATATAAATTTGACTGGCAAGATTAGTAGAGATGATTCAAATTTTACATCATTTCTGCAAAGTGCAATCTAGAAAATGTAGGGTCAATATTAGCTTGAAATAACCAATATCATGTCGATACTGTCTTGATGTGAATCACTCAGCATAAGAGGACATTCAAGTTTAACAGACAAAATTATAAAGATGATATTGTGTAATTGGTTAGCACACAACAACGCAATGGTGTCTCTGAACAGGGTTCCTTGGAGAAAACACCCCTGTAAATCACAGAAGCCTCATACACATTTAATGCTCCCAGGAGCAGTAATTGACTGCAACCAGAGCTACGGCTCCTCATTCAATCCAACCAGCTGGCAGGTCTACAGTCTCAGGTCCTATACTAACAATTCCTAGGACTGAGACTATATTAGAGGTTTCCTGACAGTGAGAGGAGAAAAGGCCTGGGGTCTTGGTGGAGTGTCCAAGCATGGAGAGACCACCCATGGGATGCTGTTCAAAAGGGTGGATTCCCAATGTGGATAGGAGTCCTTTAAATTCTTCAATTCCAGCCTGAGGAAAAAGAAAAACAACAACTCGCAAGCTTCCTTCCTGCCCAAATTCCTGCTGCCCAAACTAGGTCTTCCCCCCACATCTTAAAATTGTGAATAAAATTAATGGCCAGCTGTTTCATTGTTACTTGGTATGAATTCATTTGATATTTTTGCCATCTGCAATATTTTGTTTCTATAATGAATTGACTGCATTGTCCAACTTAGTGTAAGCTTCTATAAACAAAAGTATTGGACACTGCAAGAACACATAGTTGGTGCAGCATTTATAGCTCTAGTGTAGACAAATAGACTATAATTCAATTGCTTTATTAAAATTTAATTGAGCACGTTTCACATTTATATTGCTTATACCTTGTTAAGATTGAATACTTGAATAGACCATATTGTTTGAATAAAACTGTGCAGCTCTATTGAACAGGATGTATCGTTTTAATTGCATTTACATCAGTATTTAAAGTCTGGATTTCAATGAAATACTTCAGATTTTTTTGCGAACATAAGTGACAATACTTAAATGTTCTAAATGTTCATTAATATTAAAGCACAATTCTCTAAATTTATGTAGGTTATAATTTTTTAAATATGCTCAAATATCATAATTGTAGCTTATTTCCAATAATGGTAGCTAGTTTGTACCAATGTTTTAGGAACAAAAAATGTTGTTTTGTTGTGTTTTGTATAAAATATTATGATTTATATGCATCATGTATAAATTACTGGTTGGTACTTCACAATGTGGCAGCATGTAATTTGCATTACATCATCAGTTTGATGCATGTTCAGCTATGAACCACAGAATCTGAAGAACAGTTGTCATATTGGAATTGAAACATTAACTGTTTCTCTTTTCACAGATGCTGTCAAAACTGCTGAGCTTCCCCAACACTTACTACATTGAATTCAAATCAATTCGTTGACCTTTGGTCCTTCTTTAACATCACAGCACACATCTGTTCATATACAAATAAATTCTACTTCAGTGGAAGATTACTGCATTGTGTATAAGTTATTTTGGGTGGTGGTTAAGAAAATAAAATAATAGCTGGCGACAGACTTTCAAACCTGCCTGCTTTCCACTTTAGAAAAGGTGTGGCAGAGATCAGGGTGGACGACAAGTGCATATACATGAGTGATCAGAGACGTTATTGATGACTGAACATTACATCCAAATGAAATATTAAATAGAAAGATGGTTAGCATTTTGAATGCATTCTAATGTGGTCAAACTATTCAAAAGTTTGTCAGAGTTAAAGCAGTAAAATATAATTGCTAAATGACAATTGGATAAAAATGAATGAATTACACTAAACTTGGAGAAAACCTACACAGGTGAAATACATAAATTTTATTCAGGAAGTCACATAAACAAACATTCAGCTCTTTGATCAATTATTCTACAAATACATCTATGTGCTACTTGATTTTGATAGAAAGTTTCTGTGCTAGAAGGTTCAGGTTGAAGTCCCACCTAAGGAAGAATGGACATTGGGGAGAGTTATAACTCACCCCAACAAGTTGACAAAAAAGTAAAGACTTTCCTATGCCTGTTTTTCCAATACATTAATTTAGCAGCAGAATGGCCTGCACTAGATGGTCTAGATCCACTGCCAAGTTTGTTGGTCCACTCAAATATCAAAATTAAAGATTTAATAATGTCTATTTAAAGAGAAATCCGTGATCAACAAACGGCAAGAGTTGAGCCTGCTCAACTCTTCAATTACCCTAGCCAGCTGAAAATCACTTTTTTTTTTAAAAAAAGCACAAAACAAAATTTCCCCTTACTCCAGAGTAGATGTGATTATCTGCAAACATCTGTCCTGTTCCAAGTTCCTTCTCAGACTTAACCTATGGCTGGTTGCTGTCAATATACTAGAACAGACTGACTTCACTTGTTCGGCAAGTCTATTATCCTGAGTACAATCAATCATTCAACATCTGCACCAAACAGCTTTGATTATTAAAATAATTTCCTCACCTCTAAATAGAATGCAAAACCCATTGCCTTACACACTCTTATCAGGATTTTGCATTTCTTTGGTACTTATTTTTAATGTTAGGTTTAAATAGGATATCTTCAAACCAGACTGTTAAGGATTAATTATTAGTGGTTAACTGGAGACCTTGGAGTGCAGGTTCATAGTTCCTTGAAAGTAGAGTCACAGATAGATAGGATAGTGAAGGCGGCATTTGGTACGCTTTCCTTTATTGGACAGAGTATCCAGTATAGAAGTTGGGAGGTCATGTTGCAGTTGTACAGGACATTGGTAGGCCATTTTTGGAATACTGTGTGCATTTCTGGTCTCCATGTGTAGGAAGGATATGGTGAAACTTGAAAGGGTCCAGAAAAGATTTACAAGGATGTTGCCAGGGTTGGAGGATTTGAGCTAGGGAGAGGCTGAATAGGCTTGTTTTCCTGGAGCATCGGAGGCTGAGGGATGACCTTCTAGAGGTTCATAAAATCATGAGGGACATGGATAGAATAAATAGACAAAGTATTTTCTTTGAGGCGGAGGAGTCCAGAACTAGAGGGCATATGTTTAGGGTGAGAGAGGAAAGACATAAAAGGGACCTAAGGGGCAACTTTTTCCACACAGAGGGTGGTGCGTGTGAGCTGCCAGAGGAAGTGGTGGAGGCTGGTACAATTGCAGCATTTGAAAGGCATCTGGATTGGTATATGCATAGGAAGGGTTAGAGGGATATGGGCCAAGTTTTGGCAAATGGGACTAGATTAGATAGGGATATCTGGTCAGTATGGACGAGTTGGACGGAAGGGTCTGTTTCCATGCTGTACGTCTCTATGACGTTATGAACTGGACATGACAACGATCAACTGATGGAGCACAAAAAAGCACATAAAAAACAGCCTACACTGACTGGGGGGAAATTGTTTGACTTTGAAGGGCAGTGGGAATTGTTTGCTTACCTATCTACATGAGGTCTTGGTCCCCAATTATATTCGAGCAGTGGAAAAGTACCAAAGTCATTATGAAATGGGGATTCAGCGCATACCTTTATATTATTCTAAATGTGAATATCAGATACTTTACCCTGCTCTTGGGATTTTTCACCATCAGGCCAGGGGTTTGCTACACCGGTGCCATGGGATCTGAGTATTGTGCTCCGAGTGCGCCAAGGACCCCAATGGATAGAAGGCAATGGACGAGACACACACACACACACACACACACAATCAGTTTGCTTCACATTAAACTGCATGCCTTCTTGTATTAATTTTGATTCAAACTGAACAGAATCTATTAGGTACTTTCAGCCTAATAGTACACCTTAGATTACAAATTCACAAAAATGTTAAGGTGGTGAGGCTGCTTTCTCTCTTCTCTCCTACCTTGTTGTGAAACTGAACAAATATTTCACAGGTTCAATGGATGGGACAAAAATAGCAGCTTGAAATCTGAACAATATGTTTATAACATGGACTTTGTAATAAATGTAGAGCTTGGAAACACCACTTTAGCATTACAAAACAGAAGCAACAAACTTTAAAATTTCAATCTTAGAGAACCATCTCTTTTGCTTCAGAGGGGTCTTATGTACTGACTGAACCTAGATTTCTGGACTAGGTGATCTGGATTTCGTTCCTTAAAATGAGGTATTAACATAACAATCATATTTACTTGATGGAAACAATTCTAAATACCTGCTTTACAACCCTTGGCAGTTACAGAGAGAAGTAAATGACAGGAAGGGAAATATTACAACAAGGCAGTGATGAAAGGAACTCTTGAAACAAACAGATTATGTACTTAAGAAATTTCACGTTACAGGAAACCATTTTGCAAAATGGGAGGTTTGCACTCTCAGGAAGGAAAGAAGGCACTGCTTGCTTCCTTCGCCACAGCAACACTAAAGTGGACTCTGATATCAAAAATAGTTCCTCAGATCATTGTTTAGCAATTTAAAAAAAAATCATTTGAATTTATTCCAATTGACGGAATTTACCAGAAAAAAAAAGGAATATGAAAATAACGAGATTGCATTGCTGATATTTTCAAGAATGATTTCAGCCAGTTGAGAACTCAATGCATAGTAACTCAAATATCTGAGGATATCAAGTATCTCAGTGAAACCTGAACTCAAAACTGATCGACCATTCAATTTATCCACTTCAAAAACATTCAATTTGGAAACTTATTTATAAAGTTTGACCTCATTTATATTTTTGATTAGACATTTCAATTCAGTTCTTATCCAACTTTAAATTATTAATGTAAACTGTTTTGTGTAATTATGCATATTTTGTCTTTAAAAGATCTAATAACTGGCTCAGATTCAGAGTGGATTCTCCATTTTAAATTAACAGACCAAACAGGGGAATTAAGATAGCAATTACAAATATGCACTTAGGCGTGAATGATTCACTTTAAAAACTGTTTTCATTCAATCTTTAACTACACATATAAATTTATGGCGAAGTATAAAACAGAAAAAAGGAACAGCTTTTGCAGTATTCTGCATTGTAATCAAACTTATCTGTAGAATACATTAAATGTTGTATGTCTGAATGTTTTTTTCTTCTTTTTGCGATTTTCAATATGCACAAATCTTTAGACCTCAATTAAATGATCAAAAAATTCTTCAATGTGCTATTATAGGCCAACTCGCTGAATGTATATGATTATCTTCAGAACAATCAAATAAATAATGGTCAAACAATTATAGTAATTGTTTTCCTATGTAAAAGGTACATCATTCAATATTTGACAAGGTACTATACTTCATATTCTTTTCAAGATTGAGTTCTGTCCAATGTACACTGAAGCTTAAAAACATAAGGTTCACTTCTTTTGTTCATTTTGCATGAGAGAACAAAGGAACAGAGCAGTATTTAAATGGAGAAAAACTGCAGAAAGCTGCAACACAAAAGGACTTAGGGGCCCTTTTGAATGAAACACAAAGCTAGCACAGAGGTGCAACAGGTAATCAGGAAGCTTAAAGAAAATTGACCCTGACTTCAGGGGACTTGGAATATAAGAGTGGAGATGTTGCATTACAAGGGTCTAGTGTACAGGAGTACTGACAGCAGTTTCGGTTCCCGTAAGAAAAGATTAGATTACTTTACAGTGTGGAAACAGGCCCTTTGGCCCAACAAGTCCACACCGACCCGCCGAAGCGCAAACCACCCATACCCCTACATTTACCCCTTACCTAACACTACAGACAATTTAGCATGGCCAATTCACCTGACCTGCACATCTTTGGACTGTGGGAGGAAACCAGAGCACCCAGAGGAAACCCACGCAGACACGGGGAGAATGTGCACAGTCAGTCGCCCACTCAAGATATCATTTCATTGGAGGCAGTTCAGAGAAGATTCACTAGGATGATCTCCCTAGTAGGAAGGGATCGTCTTAGGAGCAAAAGTATTAAACAGATTGTGACTCTACTCACTGGAGTTTAGAAGAATAAGGTGATCTTATTGAAACATAAAAGGGCTTGACAGGTAATTACTGTGAGAGAGGATGTTTCCCTTCATGAAAGAGTCTAGGACTAGAATACGTAGTCTCAGAATCAAGGGGCACCAATTGAAGAGTCCGATGAGCAGGAATTCTTCTCTCAAGACAGCTGAGTGTCTTTGGAACTCTTCCCCCCACAGCTCTCTGTAATAAAGTCCTTGTGGATATTTAGGGCTAGATGGATAGATTCTTGATTTTTATGAGAATTAAGGTTGACAGGGAAAGGACAAGAAAGTGGATGTGAGGAATTTTGAGTCAGTCGTGATCCTACTGAATGGTGCAGCATGCTCAGGGGCGGAATGGCTTGTTCCCATTTCCACTTCTTATGGTCTTTTGTGGCAAAACTTAGTCAAACTAAGCAGAATGCTCTGCTGGCTAATGGAATATAAAGTAACTCCTGCAATAAACAAGACAACCAGGAATAATATTCTATACCCTTTGAAGGCATAGGAAGATGAATATTCATATTTCTTTTAATTATGAAGACAAATATAGTTTACTCAAGTGTATGTAAAAGGTACATCTTTCAATAATTGACAAGTTACTATTCTTCATATTATGTGCAAGATTAGGCAGAACTCAATGTACACCATGGAACTGGTGAACTATTTTGAAATGTTGAACACGATATTTTATCCATTGTAAATTATAAATTGATAATTATTTTCTACATTGAAATTAAAAGCTGTTTGACAAAAATCAAGAAATATATTGTTACAAATATTTGTTGTTTTGAATTCAGATAGAATTGGTTTATGAAAATAAGACTTGCTTAATCTTTGATCTGATGCTAACTGACCTACTGCACTTTCAGCATTTTTTGCTGTTTCAAATTGTCTATGCCTGCACTTTTGCTTTTTATTTGAATCTTTGACTGAAACAGTTATTCTTTGTACTTTTCCAAAGAAAATAAGAATCAAAACTATGTAGTGCTACTAAAATAACGAATTTAAATTGAAACGTTCCATGAAATTATACATGAAATTATAAAATGGGAACTGTCCTATGAGAGCAGTTCAGCCAGTACATCACAACTCCCTTTCTTTTAAAGTCATAAAGACGTACAGCACTAAAATGGACCCTTCGGTCCAACTCGTCCATGCCAACCAGATATCCTAACCTAATCCAGTCCCATTTGCCAACACTTGGCCCATATCCCTGTAAACCCTTCCTATTTGTATCCCATCCAAATGCTGTAATTGTACCAGCCTCTACCACTTCCTCACAAGCATCACCCTCTGTATGAAAAATTTGCCTCTTAGGCTCTTTTTAATCTCTTTCCCCTCTCACCTTAAACCTATGCCCTCCAGTTCTGGACTCCCCCACCTCAAGGAAAAGATAGTGTTTATTTATCCTATCCATGCCCCTCAGGATTTTATAAACTTCTAGAAGGTCACCCCTCATCCTCCGACACCAGGGAAAATAGCCCCAGCCTATTCAGCCTCTCCTGTAGCTTAAATCGTCCAACCCTGGCAAAATCCTTGTGAATCTTTTCTGAATCCTTTCAAGTTTCACAACATCCTTCCAATAGGAAGGAGACCAGAATTGCATACAGTATTCCAAATGTGGTCTAACCAATGTCCTGTACAGCTGCAACATGACCTGCCAACTTCTGTACTCAATATTCTAACCAATAAAGAAAAGCATACCAAACATCTTCACTATCCATCTACCTGTGACCCTACTTTCAAGGAAAAATCCTGCAAAATTTCTGTTCAGGTGCTTATCCACTTTTTTTTGAAAACCATGACTGAATTTACTTGACTACACGGAGTGCATTCTGGATCATGATTTGGAGATGCGGGTGTTGGACTGGGGTGTACAAAGTTAAAAATCACACAACACCCATTATAATCCAACAGGTTTAATTGGAAGCACTAGCTTTTGGAGCGCTGCTCCTTCATCAAGTGGTTGACAACCATCTGATGAAGGAGCGGTGCACCGAAAGCTAGTGCTTCCAATTAAATCTGTTGGACTATAACCTGGTGTTGTGCAATTTTTAACTTTGCATTCTAGATCATGCTTACATCTTTCCTTGCTCTCAGCTTTTTGTACGTTCCAATGGTCACCACATTGCTAGTTGATTGTTCTTCAAATCCTTTGAAGAATGTATGAAGTATGGCTCTTTTTCAGATTTGGTGCATGGATTTAAAGCTGGATGCCTTTTCTACTATTAATCTTACCTTATTTATCTGTGCTGCAAGCTGGCATAGATACATGCTGACTTACCTGAAGCTTTGGCTGTGATAGTTTTTGTCCTACAATTGCTAGGATAAGACTTGACCCAGGAGTCTTCTAGCTCACAGTGAGGATTGCTGACAGAGTCTACTTTCTCCACATCCTAATCAGACACTGTAAAAACATTCGTTGTGAATTGACATCTTTTGGTCTTGACCCTTCTGCCATTGTAACCAGTTTCTCTTCGCTTACTTACATATGCCTTCATGATTTTTAATAACACGCACAAATACCCGTCAATCATCTTATCTCTATGGTGAACCTACATTTGAAACATTTAACTGAAATGCCTCATTCTTGGAATTTTTCTTGTGAATCATTTTTGCAGACTGTCTAATTAATTGATATAGTGTTGAGAATTGTGTACACTGTTCAATTTGAGACTGTGAGGACTGCAGATGCTGGAGATCAGAGCTAAATTTGAGACTGCTAGATAAAGTGGTGGATGTAGGTAAAGCTACAAGATTTAAGACATCTTGACAGGTACAGGAGTAAGAAAGGTTTAGAGATTTGGACTAAATGCAGGCAAGTGGGATTAGTTTAGTTTTGGAAACTTGGTCAGCATAGATAAGTTGGACCAAAAGGTCTGTTTCCATGCTGAATGACTACGAACCAAGTGTTACATGAGTGTTTGTCTTAACTCCCCTTATTTCGTACTCTGTGCAATAATTTACTAATCCCAAGATTCTATATGACCTTTAACCAATTTTACAACATGTTCTGCCATCTTGTTGAGTATTCCTGGGTCCCTCTACTCCTGCACCCTCTTTGGAATTGTATTCTTTGGTTCACATTACCTCTGCTCAAATCTTGCTAACTAAATGCATCACTTTATACTTCTCTTCATAAACATTTCCTCTCCCATATGTCCACCCATCCTACATTCTCCAAAGATCTATCCTACAGTTCACGATGTTTCCAACTTTTATGTTAAAAGCAAATTTCAAAACAGTTCAGAGTTTTGAAATTGAGTTCCGAGGAAGGGTCACTTGCTCCAAAATGTTAACTCCGATTTCTCTCCACAAGTGCTGCCAGACCTACTGAGCTTTTCCAGCATGTGCATTTCTTTCAGTTTTGAAATCATGTCTTGTACAAAGTCTAGTCATTAATATGATCAAGAAAAGGACTAGCACCAACCTATCAGGACTCCCACTGTATATCAAAACATACTTGCTACTACTCATTCATACCTGTCATTCAGCAAATGTGCTATTCATGCTGCCACTGTCTCGGTTCTAAATATTTATAAAATTCTACACTAAATAAATGATTATTATAATAATATTTATTCTGCAACTATAGGGTAGCACCAAGATGATATAATAATTGCATTACAGGCATAGCAGTAAATATTGGCTAAAAGTTGATGACATTTGGATAAGTATTAGTTTTTCAGGAAGTCTGATTACCTGGAAAGGCTCTGCACATAAATAACATAATAATAAACACGCTAAGTACTGGGCCAATTCAATAATTATACTATGAAGGAACATGGGTCCCTTAAGCTTATTCCACAATTTAGTCAGCTCATAACTAATTTACATCTTGAATAGCAGCAGCTTATCAAAATTAATGGAATTAATAATGGAAAAGAGAGAACGTTACAGAAGAGATGTGAAATAACTAAAATAATATCCATCAAAACCCTTAAGATCCCTGTCAAGTTCAAAAGGTATAAATATCAACAATGAATCAAGCATTTGGGAGATAACCAGACAGAATAAAAGCAGTTTTGTATTTACAATTATAGAAATATCCAGGAAAGCTGCAATCTAATATTGGCCATCAAATCCAATTCACTCCTAACAGATCCAAAGAAGAGTCAGTAGATTTGAAATTTTAATGCAACTTCTCTCTGCAAGGACATTGCCAGACCTACTGAGTTTCTCCAATACTCTGTTTCTAATTTATCCTTCATTTCAATATAATTGTTCAAGAAATCTGTGTACTGTATATGTTGGCAATTGAATGATGAATGATTAGGCTGAGTAGATTTGAATAAATTAAAATAGATGAAAAGGGCACAATGACTTCAAAATTAGAAAATGTTCTTGATTTTGTTCAGCTTTCAGAAGTGGTCTCATGATGCAGTGTTGTTTGCTGATATTTTATTTGCCATTATCTTGGACAGGAATACTTAAAAGTCCTGTATTATACATACCCTATGCTACATTCCGTAAATTGCTTTAGTGATTATAAATCAAGTTAGTGTTAATTACACTGACAGGATATTCTTGCCATCCAGACATTTTAAAGGAACTCTAACATCTATCATATTCTTGGTTAAATGCTGTAGGTTTGACATCAAAGAAAAGCCAAGAGAACCATCAATGTGCAACCTATTAACACATTTAGCTTCAAAACCGTTGTTACTGCATGGCACAAATTGACCTCTTCTGTACTTTACTCTAATAAAGTAGAGGAGTTCAATAAAATAATCAGCTGAAATTATACCTTGTGCTTTTCTGGATGTAATCTGCCTGATGAACAATTATAACTAACAACAGGAAGACATTCCATTGAAATTTAATAACGAGCATCCCAATATTACACAGGTATGTGGAAATTATAAATTAACCTGCAAAATGTTTTCTATTACTTGCTTCTCAAACAAGATATAAATAAAGAATTTCACCTGAACCACTTATCATGTCATGTACCACAAGCACTTCAAAGTCATGCTAGAAATGTTTTTTTGTCCTGGGGTTTAAAATACCCTAGCAAACAGAATAAGTACTGGTTTTAATGTAATCTTATTCATTAGTTTATTTGTTTTCACAACAGCAAAATCAGTTGCACATAGCAAAGATAAAAATTCCTTGTATCAGTTTTGCATCAGTGCCAGAGCTGATAAAGATCTTATCTAGTCAAAGTGGTCTCAACTAATTGTACTGTGCGAACTGCAGAAATCTTGAGGAATTTTCATAAACAACTCAGTACCTTGTGAAGCAATTATTCTCAGCTCTGAATACTGAAAATAGAAGACAATCTCAGTCATGTTGAAGTCACAAGCCTCACTTGCAGACAGAAACTGTTAATAAGTGCAAGCATCTTTGCTTGCATCGATCGGTTCCATAGCAAATGTGGGTAAGAAATATAATTACAGCTCAACGATTGGGGGGGGGGGGGGGGGGTGAATGTTTTTATCGCATATTCCACAAGGTAATGAATAACTTTCAAACTGCAGGCTATTTACATATAAGCACTGTGATAAATAACCAGTTACATGTAGGTGCATGTTGTCAAAGATTTCCCTGGGCTTCTTCAGTTGTCATATTTTTTTTAAAAAAAAAGGACCTGCACGCTAAATAAACTGGATAACTTCCTGGTCTATTTGAAGTAGCAGGCTTTCTTTTCCAGACTATCAGACCTGCTATATACTATAGCGTTTTCTTTCGTTGTTTTTCACATGGTCTGTCATTTCACACCAACGTACAGCCGAAGATTACACGATTTTATTCTAAGGTCTTTTAGATATTTCATAAACGAACCGGCCGTCTTTAGCATGCATTCTTATTGAGAAAGAATTTCGATTTATAATACTGCAGAATTTAACCATTGGAGGGACACGCAGCATTTGTGGAGTGACAAACTGAGCATGATACTTCTTTGGAATTCATAACGGGTATACCAGATCTATGTAAATGTTTGCTTTCATTAGATCTTTAGAAAAGACCAACAAAGATTTTTTTTTGTTTAAAATGCTGGAGTAATAATCAGCTATCAAAAGTTTCTAAACTATCACCCGGAAACAGCAAGATCCATTGGAGGAACCCTGTGCTGCCATCTGGTTGCCAAGTAACAATAAATCTGAAATGACAGTGATTATAAATTGCGCAGATGAATAAAACAGGTTCCTAATAGGATACGCCTGTATGCACATTAACACGTTGTCTTAATGATCTGATTTGACTTTAATTTTGCTTAATTGACGATTATACCCACCCAGGCTGGAAGATCTTGCTTAATCTCATTAGTAATCACAAACTTTTCATCCTCCAGAAACTGCAATGCTGTTTGCCAACGCGCAAATTTCCAGCCTCTGTTCCTCTTCCACCAGATCCACAGGATGAGCCCGAAGGCGATCCAGGTGAGGCTCAATCCGAAGTATCCGGTCAGGTAGACGGGGAAGAGGTAGCTGAACGCCTTAGCGAATTGTGCCAGCAGGTCCATCAAACCCGGCACCAGGGTGTCGCCTGAGCTTTCTCTCAGCTCATTGTACACAACCTCCGAGGACACAGATGCTCGCCGCTCGGAGAATGAGATACTCTCTCTCGGTCGGAACCTCTTGCTTTCCCCGGCGTCGGCGGCCGCTGGCATGTTTGCTAATCGGCAGACTCCACTCCAACAGCCCAAGCAGGTTTAGGTCGGGCACACCTAGCTTCCACTTCAAACTTCTCCGATCAACAAGAAGCAGCCCCTGCCCTCCCGCACCGCCACTCCTCAGCACATACAAAAGCCGTCCCAGTCTTGCCTTTAATCCT
This sequence comes from Chiloscyllium plagiosum, assembly GCF_004010195.1. Taxonomy (NCBI): domain Eukaryota; kingdom Metazoa; phylum Chordata; class Chondrichthyes; order Orectolobiformes; family Hemiscylliidae; genus Chiloscyllium; species Chiloscyllium plagiosum. The sequence continues at coordinate 67,501,135 of NC_057716.1, forward strand.
CCGATCCCTCCTGCACTGGGAACATCCCCAATTTCTGGTTGGAGTCGCGTTTGAAACACTTTCCAAGCTCCCTCCAACCTCTCATTACCATCAAAAACAAACATCCGCCTACACTCGAGACACTCCCCTCTGCTCAGATATTGCTGGCTCCTCCCTACTCTCTCTCTCTCTCTCTGGCTGGGGAACTTGTTGATTTACTGACTGTTGCTTGTTAACACAGAAACCGAAACCCACATCCGAAATACAACTCCTCGAGTCGAATTGAACATTCGCGTCTTTATTTTAATAGATATTTAAAGTGCATATCACAACATCCATCACCTTCCTCTCTCAAAAGATAACCTGCACGACATTGGAGTGGATCTGCCCCTCGAAATTGCATTAGTTGAATCCAATTCCTGCCTAATTCAGATTATTGACAAGCTCAATCGATGTTAGCGAGTATATTTGCAGATTGGCAGAAACAAGCACGTACCCAGCTGTAAATCTGAAGTAAACAGCGTGAAATGACTTTATTTTAAAACAAATACGAAAATAAGACACGTGAAATATAACAAGCATGCATGGTTGACTGTAATGCTCTGTTTTTAAAAAAAAAGTTCTGCTCGGATGTCAATATCTGGCATTTCGAGCTTTATTGAGGAGGTGTTTTGGAAGTTTAGGGAGTGAGATAGACATATTGAACAACCAGAGTAGACACTAAAATACATTTCCATATGAAATGACATTACACGTTTGAACATTCATTCTTGAGATGTCCATGGCAACTAGTGATGAGCAATAAATGTTGCCATTGAGAAGGTCTCCACTCACTCCATGCAATATGCCCAAAAACATAAGGTATGACAAACAATGCATTCAAACAATAATTTAAAATTCAAATACCCAATTCATCTTCAAAACATCTAGCAATTAACTTTCTTTCACACACTATATCCAAAGCTCATGACCTCTCATTCATGTATTTTACTCTGGTTCAATGGTAGTATCTAAACTCCTGAGCCTAGGTCTAGGTTCAAACCCCATCTGCTCCAGAGGTGTTTAACAACATCTCTGAACAGGTTGATTACAAGTATCACCACAGTCTTGATAGTGAATAATACTAAACCACTCCTGACCCACAATCTGACCCAAAGTGAAAAACATAGGTATATCCACAGCAAATCAAAGGCGTGCTTATTTCTGACAACGAATTTATTATCAGTAACTTTATCTCCTACAGTTAGAATGGATTTGTATATGGAGTGACTGAAAAGGCTGGGGCTTTTTTTTTCCCTGGAGAATCAGAGGCTGAGGAGTGACCTTATCGAGGTTTATAAAATCATGAGGATGACTAGGTTGAATAGCTAAGGTTTTTTTTCCTAGTGTGGGTGAGTCCAAAACTAAAAGGCATAGGTTTAATGTGAGAGGGAAAGATTTAAAAAGGACATGAGGGTAACTTTTTCATGCAGAGTGGTATATGGAATGACCTGCCAGATGAAGTGATGAAAGCTGGTAAAATTACAATATGAAGAGGAAGGGTTTGGAGGCATGTGGGCCAAATGCTGGCAAATGGGACTATGTCAGATTGGAATGTATAGTTGGCGTGGACGAGTTAGATTGAATGGTCTATTTCCATGCTGTATGGCTCTATGATTCTATAAGTTTGGTTCATGTTTTCAAAATAATATTTGCTGTTGTGAAGATCATTTTTCAATGATTATCAGACTGGACTGAGTGGCAGCAGTCTCTTGTTCTTAACATATTCATCTTTTAAGAACATTGATGTATTTATGAGATTAAATGACAGATATGAATAGAGATAGGACAACAGTTACTCGAACTTAATGTTTCTAAGTAGCTTGTTTTCTACTTTCACTGATGCTACTACACAATAAAACAATGTAAGGATGAAAATATGTTGATAAACTTCAGCTAAAAGGAATATTTAAAAAATGTTTTTATAAATTAGAGTTTGTAAAGGGTTTTATAAATTGTAGCTTATGGTGGAAACTTGATTATTTCCCAGTTACATTATATATCCTGTCTCCTGCACATTTTGAGTCTAGGGTTGGGCCTACTTGTTGCCTCACATAAAATAATAGAAAATATATGACACAGAGGGATGACCATACAGTCCATTGTGTTGTTGCTATCCAAAAAAATCTATCCAGTAAATCTTACTCTCCAAATTATAATCTATTGCCTGAAAGGTGATAGCACTTTAAACACATATGCAATTTTAAAAAATAAACCTGACGAGCTTGTTTGATATCCCTTTGGATAAAAGCAATTCCTCTCAACTCCCTCCCAACTGCCTTGCTTTAAACCTAAGCCCTTTGACTATTGACTTTTCTGGTAAGGGAAATAGGTCTTCATTTCCATTCTATCCTGACATTCATAATAACTCAATTCCCCTCCAGCTCTTTTGTTCCAAAGAAAACAACTTCAGCCTATTCAATTTTTACTCGTGTTTAAAATTTTCCATTCCTGGCAACATCCTCCAAAATCTCCCATGTACTCTCAAGTGCAATCATATCCTTTGTGTAATATGGTGACGAGAGCTGTATGCAGTATTTTAACTATTACTAATGTTTCAGATGTTTCAATTATAACTTTTTTCTGCTCTTTGTTCAGTGCCTTATCTAAAAAGGAGAAACATACTGTCTGTCTTTTTGACTACCTTATGTACTTGTCCTGCTAGCATCAGAGGACTGTGGACATATGCTCCAAGGTCCCCCTGTTCCTCTACATTTTTCAGTTTCTTACATTTATTGTGTATTCCCTTGTGTAATTTGCTCTCCAAAAATGCATTACCATACACTTTTCCAGATAAATGATATTTCCCGAATCTCTGCCCACCTGGATATTTTCTCTCAGCCTTCTTCTTCATTATAAGAATATAAATAAGAACATAAGAATAGGAGCAAGAGTAGGCCATCTGGCCCTTTGGACCTATTCCTCCATTCAATACGATCGTGGCTAATCTTTTCGTGGCCTCAGCTCCACTTACCCGTTCTCTCACTGTATCCCTTAATTCTTTTATTGTTAAAAAAAGCTATCTTAGCTTTAAAAATGTTTATGGAAGTAATGTTAACTACTTCACTGGGCAAGGAATTCCAGAGATTTACGTCCCTCTGGGTGAAGAAATTCCTTGTTAATTCAGTCCTAAATCTGCTCCCCCTAATTTTGAGGCTATGCCCTCTTGTCCTAGTTTCACCTGCCAGTGGAAAAATTCTCTCTACTTCAATCTGATCTATTCCCTTCATAATTTATATGTTTCTATAAGATCCCCATTCTTCTAAATTCCAATGAATATAATCCCAGTCTACACAGTCTCTCCTCATAAGCCAACCCCCTCAATTCCAGAATTAATCTAGTGAGCCTCCTCTGCACCCCCTTCAGTACCAGTACGTCCTTTCTCAAGTAAGGAAACTAAACCTGCACGCAGTACTCCAGATGTGGTCTCAGAAGTACCCTGTATAGCTGCAACATAATCTCTCTGCTTAGCAATGAAGGAAAAAAATCCATTTTCCTTTTTTAATTACCTGTTGTACCTGCAGATCAACCCGCTGTGATTCATGCACAGGCACACCCAGGGACCTCTGAACAGCAGCATGCTGCAACTTTTTACCATTCATGTAAGAATCCTTTTTACTGTTACTCCTACCAAAATGGATGACTTCACATTTATTAACATCGTATTCCACCTGCCAGACCTTTGCTCATTCACTTAAAGTATCTACGTTCCTCTGGAAAGTTTCACAGTCCTCTGCACACTTTACTCTGCCACTCGCCTTAGTGTCATTTGCAAACTTTGACATACTACATGTGGTCCCCAACTCCAAATCATCTTTATAAATTGTGGTCTCTGAGACACACCACCAGTCACTGATTGCCAACCTGAATAGCACTCATTTATCCCTACTCTTTGCTTCCTGTTAGTTAACCAATCCTCTATCAATGCTAATACTTTACACCTAATGCCCCATGTATCTTCATCTTATGCAGCAGCCTCTTGTGTGGCGTTTTGTTGAGGGCCTTTGGAAATCTAGGTACACCACATCCACTGGGTCCCCATTGTTCACCTTGCATGACCTGTCCTTCATGAACCCATGCTGTGTCTGCCCAACAGGACAATTTCTATCTAGATGCCTTGCTATTTCTTGATAATAGATTCAAGCATTTTCCCTAGTATATAGGTTAAGCTAACTGGTCCATAACTCCCCATCTTTTGTCTACCTCCTTTTTTAAACAGTGGCGTCATATTTGCTGTTTTCCAATCTGCTGGAATTGCCCTAGAGTCCAGTGAATTTTGGAAAATTGCCACAAGTGCACTTGCTATTTCTCCTGCCATTTCGTTTAGAATCCTGGGATGCATTCCATCTGGGCCAGGTGACTTGTCTATCCTTAGGTCCATTAGCTTGCCCAACACTACTACTTCCGTAGTAATGATTGTTTCCAGGTTCTTACTTACCTTTGTGTCTTTGTCAATTATTGGCATGTTATTAGTGTCCTCCACTGTGAAGACCAATATCTGTTTAATGCCTCAGCCATTTCATCATATCCCATAACTAAATGCCCCTTCTCATCCTCTAAAGGACCACCATTTACTTTAGCCATTCTTTTTCTTTTTATATATTTATAGAAATGTTTGCTACATGTTATATTCTGTGCTAGTTTTTTTTCTCATATTCTATCTTATGTTATTGCTCTTTTTGTGGCTCTTTGTTGACCTTTAAAGTTTTCCCAATCTTCTGGTTTCCTGCAATTCTTGACGACTTTGTATACCTTCTCTTTCAGTTTGATAGCCTTCCTTATTTCCTTTGACACCCATAGCAGATTACCCCTTTGCTTACAGTCCTTCCTTTTCACTGATATATACTTTTGCTGAGCCAAGTCCTCCCTCATTCTACTGTAGTCCCTCTTGTTTAAACACAGGACCCTGGTATTTAATTTTATCTTCACACTCTCCGTCTGCATTCTAAATTCGACCATACTATGATCTCTCCTTCCAAGAGGATCCCAAACTATAAGGTCATTATTATTCCTAGGTCAAAAAGTGTGGCGCTGGAAAAGTACAACCCATCAGGCAGTATCCGAGGAGCAGGAGAGTCAACATTTTGAGCATAAGCTAGAACATAGAACATAGAACAATACAGCACAGAACAGGCCCTTTGGCCCATGATGTTGTGCCGAACATTTGTCCTAGCTTAAGCACCCATCCATGTACCTATCCAATTGCCACTTAAAGGTCGCCAATGATTCTGACTCTGCCACTCCCACAGGCAGCGCATTCCATGCCCCCACCACTCTCTGGGTAAAGAACCTCCTCCTGACATCCCCCCTATACCTTCCACCCTTCACCTTAAATTTATGTCCCCTTGCTGTTAATCAGGACATTCCTGATGAAGAGTTTATGCTCAAAACATCCTCTCTCCTGCACCACACCTTTTTGACTCTGATCTTCAGCATCTGGAGTCCTCACTTTCTCCTTACTAATTATTCCAGTCTCGTTACACAGGACCAGATCTAGGATAGGTTGCTCCCTTTTTGGTTCAAGAAAACTATCACAGATATAGACAACAAACTCCTCCTCAAGGCTATCCTGACCAAGCTGGTTCGACCAATCGACATATGGATTAAAATCCCCCATATAATTGCCATACCATTTTTACAGGCATTAGTTATTTCCTTGTTTATTGCCTGTCCCAGTGTGATGTTATTATTTGGTGGCCTATAGACTATGCCTTTCAGTGACCTTTTCGTCTTAGAATTTCTAATTTCCATCCAAATGGATTTAACCTCATTCTCCATAGAACCTTAATCATCTCGCAGCACCGCCCTGATGTCGTCCTTGAATATCAGAGCTATCCCACCTCCCTTGAGATAAAACTACAGATGCTGGAACCCAAAGTAGACCGGCACAAGACTGGAAGACCATAGCAAACCAGGCAGCATCAGGAGATGGAGAAGTCGACATTTTGGTTGTAACTCTTCTTCAGGACTGGGAATGGGTGTAGAGGGAGCTGAAGATATAGGGGGGTGGGGGTGGGGGCAAGGTGGTGAAGTGCAGATAGGTGAAGATAGTTAGCGGGTACGACCTGGTTGGTCAATGGGAGGAATGAATCCGTTTGGTGGCAGGGAGGAGTGGAAAGGAGGGGTAGGGGCTGGGAAGGGAGTTGGGGGATGGGAAGAGACTTCCCATTGTTTAAAATTGGAGAACTCAATGTTGAGTCCTCCAGGCTGTAGACTGCCCAAGTGGCAGATGAAGTGTTGCTCCTCCAATTTGCAGTGTGGTTCATTGCGGCAATGGAGGAGGCCAAGGATGGTCATGTAAGAAAGGGAGTGGAAAGGGGAGATCAGCCCCCGTGGGCCTGTCTGAGATGCTTGGCAAACCGTTCCCTAAATTTACGTTTGGTTTCCCCGATGTGGGAGACTTCTCTACATCGGGAGCACCGGATATGGTAAGCTAGGTTGGAAGAGACGCAGGTGAATCTCTGACTCACCTGGAAGAACTGTTTGGGGCCCTGGATAGAGGAGAGGGGTGTGGTGTACTGGCAGGTTTTGCATCTTTTCTGGTTGGAGGGGAAGGTACCTGGGGGTCCGAGAGGTTTGGTGGGAGAGTTGTGGAGCTAACCAAGGAATGTCGAAGGAAGGGTCCTTGCGGAAGGCAGAGAGGGGTGGGGAAGAGCAGATGTTCTTGGTGATGGAGTCTAGTTGGAGTTGGCGGAAGTGCTTAAGGATGATGTGGTGGATTCCCTTACCTTCCTATCTCTTCATCTGATACCCCTGGTTATTGAACTTCCAGTTGTGACCATCCTTAAACATATGTCCGTAGTGGCTACTAAATCATATTCATTCGCAATGATTTGCGCCATTAAATCATTGACCTTGTTATGAATGCTATGAGCATTCAGATAAACTGCCCTTATGCTAGTTTTCTTACCCTCATGACTTCCAACATCTTTAATAATATCTCGAGTTATCCTTCCATTTTATTTCTTTCATAGTCTGCCTTGTACTTAAACCCTCCTACACGCATGCTAACCTGCTGCTTATCTTTTTTATTTACCATCATACTTCCCTGTTGTTTTACCTTTCCCTGCCACCCCCAGATTCACTGGTTTAAAGTCCTAGTGACCATCCTATTTTACCTTTTCGCTAGAGCACTGGTTCCAGATCTGTTCAGGTGGGGACCGTCCCATTGGAACAGAATCCCTCCCCTCAACTGCTTCCAAAACTGATGCCAATGCCCCATGAAATGGAACCCCTCTTCCCCAAACCACTCCATTAGCCACGTGTTTACTTCCCTAATTCTCTTATCCATCAGCCAATTTGCACGTGGCTCAGGCTGTACTCTGGAGACTGTGACCCTTGAGGACCTGTTCCTTAGTTTAGTTCCTGGTGCTTGATAATCCCCAATCAGGTCCTCCTTCTTAGCCTTGCCTATGTTGTTTGTCGCACTGTCGACCACAACAACTGGATCCTCCCCCCTCCGGCTTTAATGTTCTTTCAAGCCAGTCAGAGATGTTCTGCAGGAGAAAGTGAGGACTGCAGATGCTGGAGATCAGAGCTGAAAATGTGTTGCTGGAAAAGCGCAGCAGGTTTGGCAGCATCCAAGGAGCAGGAGAATCGATGTTTCGGGCATGAGCCCTTCTTCAGGATTCTTCAGGATAACCGAAACGTCGATTATCCTGCTCCTTGGATGCTGCCTGATCTGCTGCGCTTTTCCAGCAACACATTTTCAGAGATGTTCTGCACCCTGGCACCGGGCAGGCAACACACCATGCCGGACTCTTGATCCAGCTTGCAAAGGATACTATCTGTCCCCCTAATGATAGAATACCCTCTTGAATGGCCTTCTGCATCATGATGCCATGGCTCATCCTCCCCGCAGGCCCTTTTCCTCATTCACACAGAAGGCAAGCATCCCATACCTGTTGGATAAGGTCAAAAACTGAGGTTCCTCTATTCCTGAATTCCCCTACCTGCCTCACTTGCAATCACACCCTGTTGGCCCTGATCATCAAAGATGTAAACGTTTTTTGGATTATCTGAAAAATTCTTATTCATGCCTCTACATTTAAATTTAAATAATTGATACGTATCATGGAAAGCAAGGGATCAGGCATTGAGTTCTACAGAATGCCATTGAAAGCTGTCTTTCATCTTTGTAAAATAATTCAAACCTAATGTGTTTTTTCTCTTTTGCATCAAGAGGCCCAGGTCTAAGTCGACACGAAATCCATCCAAATGCTGCCATTAAATGTTGCCCCTTCTATATACCACGGGAGTTAGCTGCTGCTAAGCTGACTGCTGTGTGCAGTCACAAGCAAGGGTTGAGGAAGCTTTGGGTGTGCTGTACTCCACCACTAACACCCGGAGATGGAACACCCTGAGGCCGTGTTTATTGTAGCTGGCAACTTCAATCAAGCCAATCTAAGGAAGGTGTTGCCCAAGTACCACCAGTACATTACCTACCCAACCAGGGGCCCGAATATTTTACACCACTGTGAAGGATGCCTGCCATTCCATCCCTCGCCCTCATTTCAGGAATTCCAACCACAATGCCGTGTTTCTTCTCTTGGCTTACAGGCAAAAGCTCAAGCAGGAGACCCCCTTGCGGATACAGGTCCAGTGCTGGTCGGTGGAGGCAGAGGCTCAACTCTGGCGCTGTCTGGAAGTGGCTAATCGGGCCATGTTCAAACAGTCCGCAGGTACGTTGGACGAGTACGCCACCACCATCATAGACTTTATCAGCAAGTGTGTGGAGGACTGCAAATCGAAGAAGTCAATCCGGGTGCTCCCCAACACGTAACCCTGGATAAATCAGGACATGCAGAACCTGCTAAAAACCAGGTATGAGGCCTTCAGATCAGGAGATCCACTCAAATATAAGGAATCCAAGTATGACCTTCACCGAGCCATTAAGATAGCCAAGGACCAATACCGATCCAAACCAGAGACCCAGACAGACACCCGGTGACTATGGCAAGGACTGAATGACTTCCCAGGTTCTAACAAGAGACAGTGCAAGATAGCAGACAATGACACATCCCTCCCAGATCGTCTCAATGCCTTCCATGCTCACTTTGAACCGAATTTCAGCAGAGAGGTAACACTTAGTCCGACAAGTCCTGATGAACCTATCCCAACAGTCGCTGCATCAGAGGTCAGATCAGTTTTCCTTTGTGTGAATCCAAGGAAAGCGATGGGACCAGATGGAGTACAGGCCTTGCACTCAGAGCATGTGCAGATCAACTGGTGGAGGTCTTCTCGGACACCTTCAACCTCTCCCTGCAGCACGCCACTGTCCCTGCCTGTTTCAAGAGGGCCAACATCATCCCTGTGCCTAAGAAAGCTCATGCAGCATGTCTCAATGACCAGCGCCCAGTGGTCATGAAGTGCTTTGAAAGGCTGGTCATGGCATTAATCTACTCCAGCCTCCCCACCACTCTTGACCCACTCCAATTTGCCTATCGGACCAGCAGGTCCACGTCAGATGCCATATCACTTGCGCTTCACTCCTCCCTAGAACATCTTGACCCCGAGAACAGCTACGTAAGAATCCTACTCGTTGACTACAGTTCAGCCTTAAACACTATTATCCCCTTGAGACTGATTACTAAACTTAGTGATCTTGGACCAAGCCCCACTATCTGCAACTGGATTCTCAGTTTCCTGACCCATTGGCCACAATCAGTGAAGTCTGGGGATAATATTTCATCAACACTAACACTCAACACTGGAGCCCCCAATGTGTGCGTACTCAGCTGTACTCACTGTATACCCATGACTGCGTTGCCAAATACCAGACTAATGCCATTTACAAGTTCGCTGATGACACCACCATTTTCGATTGAATCTCAGATGGCAATGAAACGGACTACAGACAGGAGGTGGAAGACCTGGAAAAATGGTGCACTAACAACAACCTAGCTCTCAATGCTGGCAAAACCAAAGAACTCATCATTGACTTTTGGCACTCTCCACTCATGCCCCCTTACATATTAACAGCACAGAGGTGGAATGAGTGGAGAGTGTCAAGCTCCTGGGAGTGGTCATCCACAACAAGCTTTGTTGGACTTTTTACGTGGATGCACTGGTTACAAAGGCCCAACAATATCTCTTCTTCCTCAGGCAGCTGAGGAAATTTGGTATGATGGCGAATACCCTTGCCAACTTTTTAATGGTGCACCATTGAGAGCATTTTGTCTGGATGAATCACTACCTGGTATGGCAACTGTACCATTCAAGATCAGAGACTGTTATAGAGAGTGGTGAACTAAGCCCAGATAATCCCAAAGGCCAATCTCCCATTTATAGAATCAATCTACCAGACCCGCTGTCAAGGAGAGGCTGCTAGCATTCTCAAAGATCCATCCTACCCTGGTAATGTTTTACTACAATCTCTACCATTGGGGAAAAGCCTGAACACATGTACCAGCCAGTTTTGAAACAGTTTCTACCCTCCTGTTGTTAGAATACTGAATGGATTCACAAACTCTTAACATTCGCCTGAACCTGTGTTTTTGTGGCTGTAACCTCGTATTTAATTATCTATCCTACTTAACTCTGTGATTTGTCTGTATTGCTCACAAGACAAAGCTTTTCACTGTGCCTCAGTACATGTGACAATAAATTCAATGCAATGCAATTCAATTCAATGTTTCACCCTCTGTATGACTGCCTCTTGAGAAACATTTAGATAAATGTGAGGCATTGCATTTTGGTAAAACAAACAAGGGCAGGATTTATACAGTTAATAGTAGGGTCCTGGATAGTGTTGTCGAACAGAGACACCAATGGGTTCAGGAACATAGTTCTTTGAAAGTTGCGACACAGGTTGACAGGATGATTAAGAAGGCATTTAGCTCATTCACCTTCTTTGTTCAGAGCACTGAGTATCAGAGTTGAGATGTCACATTGACGTTGTACAGGACATTGGTGAGGCCATTTTTGGAGTACTGTGTACAGTTCTGGTCACCCTGTTATAGGAAGCATATTATTAAATTGGAGAAAGTTCAGAAAAGATTTAGCAGGAAGTTGTCTGGACTGTAGTATTTGAGTTATAAGGATAGACTGGGACTTTTTTCACTGGAACATTGGAGATTGAAGAGTTACCATATAGAGATTTATAAGATCATGATGGTCCTAGATAAGGTAAATAGCAAAAGTCTTTCCCCTAGGGTGGGGGAGTTCAAAACTATAGGGCGTATCTTTAAGGTGATAGTAGAAATATTTAAAAGAGACCTGAGGAAAAAAAATAAATAACTTTCGAATGTTGTTCGAACGTGGAATGAATTGCCAGAGGAAGTAATAGGTGCAGGTCTGATTACAACATTTGAAAAACATTAGGGTGGGTACATCGGAAAGATTTAGAGAGATATGGGCCGAGCCTAGGCAAATGGGACTAGTTTTGTTTGGGAAACTTGGTCAGCATGGGCAAGTTGGACCGAAAGGTCTGTTTCAGTGTTGTATGTCTCAATGACTCTGACTCTGTTGTAAGGAAGATATAATTGCAGGACCCTATAAACTCAGTCAGAGTTCCAAGGTGGTACTAAAGCCTCTGTTTACTAAAAGGCAATGGAACATAGAGTTTGACGGTCACTAAGCACAAAGTGAGTGTGTGCTAACAAATAAGATATAGATGTAAAGTTAGGCCATTCAGCCCATTGAGTCTGATCCACCATCCAATCATTACTGATATGTTTCTTAATCCCATTCTCCTGCTATGAAGCTAATAGCTGCAAGGTGCATCTGTTTGAATAAATGAGATGGACACAAAGTGACCTGGCAGAAGCACCTAAGTTGTAGATGTGCCTGAGTTCCAAAGTTAAGTCCTAAAGGCGGATGTGATCTGTGAGTTGGACAAGGACGATACATGATAAAGTAGTGAAGCTGGTGGTTTGCCAATACTGACTTGTGTGGTTGAAGGATGCAGCAGGACAGCGCATGCAGGGGTTTTGTGATCGAAACGAAACTGAGTTGAATGCAAACCAGGTTGGCTGCCTGCTACCTGCTCTGATTTACCTTTCAGGAATTTGTATCATCTTATTTCCTGGGGAAGAACATGAGAATTGAAATATAAATGAGGTGAAAGAAGCTAATAATAAGATGTAACTGCATGGAAATAATAATAATAATGCTTGAGATCCTGAAATTTCCATTTTAAGTTTAAGCAGAAAATCAGAGCATTTTTTCCTCAATGTCATGATCCAAAGTTTTCCCAACTTTCTCACCATTGCCCTTGCCACTCCAGGAAGGGAAAAAAATTGGCCCATGGTGTTAGCTTTGGATCAGTGGTAATAATCTTCCCACTGAGTCAACAAATTGTAAGTTCAAACTGTACTTAATGCCTTGAGCATATCAGCTCACCTGATATTTCAGTGCAGTACTGAGGGTGTTCTATACATTGATAGTGCTACCTTTTGGAGGAAACATTAAACTGAGGTTCGAACTGCCCTCTTCAGGTGTACATAAAGTACAATATGAAGAAGAGCTGAGAAAGTCTGGTGCCTTGACCAACATTTATTCCTCCCCTGACATTACTACATAATTTTCCTTGCTAATTTATCTCATTCACTGATTGTTCAGTCTTCCTAAGCACACATCAGTTGCTGGGTTCCCTATATTATTGTAATAAGATTAATAAGGACTTAGTTGGTTGTAAAGTACTTTGTCAATTGCTGAGAACATGAAAGATGATTATATAAGTGCAAGTTTGTTCATTCTTTATGTTTAAACAATCTTCATTACAACTTTTGTTGTAACTCTGGCAACAGATGCTCAATCTTCAATGGTTCCAAATTGATGTGCACAGTAATAATGGTTATGTTATATTTCAATTTTCTACAAAGTCACGCATCTCTTTCCACCTCAATCTGTTCTAAGAATATCTGGAGTTGAATGTTGAAAATCTTAAATGTAATCATTTGGGATCTATTTTCTGTTACCTACTAGTTTATAACAGTGGGATAAACACCGATGAAGTGAAACAGTTGTAAATTCTGAACATAGACTTAATGGGAAGGGAATGTTGGATGTTTTTTCATTGCAAGTAAATCTTTCATTTGTGAAATCCTAATAAACTTTTATAGCACATGAATATTGCAGGAAGCCATGTTGCCAAAGCTACTTAAATTTATCACATGAAATGCAAGAATGCCAAATCAGTGTATATTACAGGGGAAAAGGGTGCAGACAAATTGGCAAGTCAAATCTGATTAAGTTGAGTTGTTACCTTGATGAAAGCAGAGGAGAAGTATAGGTTCATCAAGCTCCCAGGTAAATAAAGAAAAAGGTACAAGTCTTGAGCATATTCCTTTGTTATTTGCAAATGAAAAGAATATGTTCAAGCCTCTTACAATTTTTTTGAATTACCTCATAGAAAGTGGCTCCCTCTTTTGAACCTCTGATGTTGGCCCAAGCAAAGAAGTAAGTTTGTACTTTAGAATGCAATACTCGCTTTCTTCAGTTAAAAAATAGTTTCCTAACATTGGCTCTTTCCTGCTACTGACAATCATAAGGGTTACTTGAGTGACAGAAAGAGCAATTTTATTCCCTGCTAACCCTGAAAAACATTATGAAGACACAACATCAAACTTTAGCTTCAGGCAGGCACACATTCACACATAATTAAATGGAATATACTGTCCAGAACAAAATGCAGGTCAAATAAAATATGGTTTAGAGTCCTTTGGGTGTCCTTGAAGGTTTCAACCTGAGACGTGGTTGTTTATTTCTGGGCATTTAGGAGCAGACAGTTTAGGAGTTACCTTTCAAGTTTCCAGTTTCCAAGTGTCTCTTTGCAGTCAATGTTGTCACTGGTTTTTTCTTCTTAAGGGGCAGAGAGACGTAGCTTCTTCTGGTCTGTTTCAGTTCTGCAATGAAAAATTTATCATTCGCTTTAGCTGCAGAGCAATGTTGAATTGTCAAAATGTTGTTTGTATGTATCATCTCCAACATGTGAAGATTCTTTGATGGTAACAATCAAATAGAAGATGAGAATGTTTTCATGCCTCTCGGAGGAAGCTTTCTGGCTAGTTTCATTGGCTTCTGGGAGAATGTTAGTTTCAGCTCCGCTATCTTTTGTCTGAACCTCATTGATTTCATGAAAGTTGGCCACATTGAAAGGTCAGATAATACCATTTCAAGTCTGTGACCTTGGTTCCTTTTTGGGACTAATTTCAGCCCATGAAAACTCTAGATGTCAAATTAAACAACTGGATTCAAAATCAGTCGTACATATTTTACATAATGGTGACAACAGTAGCACTTCAGTCTCAGATTTGTCTCGCCACATAAACAGGGCCCTGTATTCCTATTGTATAAACTATTATGATTGCTTGGAGCTTTACACTCTTGCATTTGTCTTGATGAATGTAAAATAAAACATTTCAGCAATACATCTCTTTTCAGCAATATTCAACTTCTGCATTACGAAGCAGCTACTTTAGTATTAAATTAACTTTAACTGGATCACAAATCAAACAGAACAAGAATTTTGAATATTCCCATCGATACCTTACCTCTTAGATATCACCAGGATGCATGGAATAGTTGATTAATTTCAATTAGGATTGCACTAACTGTGCACACTCCTGTCCCAAAGTTTTGTTCTCCAGACACCTCTTTGCTTATTGGCCTAGATTGGCTCCCAGTTAAAAATCTCAACCTTGTTTTAAAATCTATTCATAGTTTTGCCTTTCCTATCATTAAGATCTTCTGTACAATCCTCTGGGATATCAGAGCTCATCCAATTTTGGTCTTTCATGCATTCCCAACTTTAGTTGTTCCACCACTGCCAGTTGTAACTGCTGAAGTATCTCCCTAACCTTTCCATCTCTTCTGCCTCATTTTAAGCTACTCTTTCAAACTTACCTCTTATCTTATTTAATATCTCCTTATATGGTTTGGTGTTAAATGTTGTTTGATATTGCTCCTGTGAAGAGCCTTAGGACACATTGCTACATTAAAGTTACTATAGTACTTAAAATTCTTGTTCATGCAAAGCATGCTGCTGATTTCTGGATACTGAATGAGGGACTGAGTTGATGATCTTTTGCTTTAACATTTAACTCAGATCAGCATTCAATATGATCCCTTCTTCATTCCACTTACAAAGGAAATTATTTGACAGTAGAGGCACAGCAGCGGTACAACATTGTCTCAGAAGAAAAATGTAACTGTGGATAGTGTAATGAAAATGGTCAATTAAAAAAAAATCCAAAAACAGAATCTGGAACTTATCTCCCTCTCCAGGCAACTCCCAACATCCCAACACAATCAACATTCACCCTCAAATAAACTGTAAACGATAAACTGTGGATGCTGGAAATCTGAAACAAAAAACAGAATGTGCTGGAGAAATTCTTCAGGTACCCTGTTTGAAGTCTTCCTAATCTGTCAGTTTCACTGATGTAGCACTTCCTGCTGTGTAGTCACCTCATTTGCACTGCTTCTGAAATCCATGCATTGTTTATTAAAACCAGAGTACAAGTTTTTCTCTTATTTGCTAATATCAATGATTTACACATCAACTACATGAGATTTCCCTGTTCACCTGTAACACTCTCCCGACTACAGCTAGAAATGGATTGGGATCATGTTTAGTTTCTGAATAGACATTACGTTTGATCTCTTTAAAACCCCTACCTGCACCCTAATCAACCTCCCTTTGACAGTTTAAATTCTCCCCTGGGAATAATGCAAAGAGAAATTAAGTTGAATGATTTGCCATGTGGATTGATTTCAGATGATTGCTATTCACTTCAAGAGCTCAATGCAGAAAATACCAAACTTGAAGGAACAATTGATTTTGAGGAGATCATGTGAGGAGTAGCGAATGTCAATATTTAATGCTGATTGTCAACCCATTAACCAACATGTCAACTGATCGGTATTTTAACTGAAAAAAGAGTATTTTGTTGTTGTATAAAACCCCAAGCAATTAACATTTGTAAGAAGAAAAGACCGGTCACAATATTTTCCAAGACAAACCTCTCATCTGATGCAAATGGAAGCTGTTGGGTGAAATCAATTAGCTGTTACCTACACAGCCACATCTGGTTGCATGGTGACGGTATTTCAAAAGCATTTCATTATGGCTGTGAAGAATGTAGAAAAAGAATTTCAATGTCAATTCTTCAATTACAAGTTTTGAGTCCAGCACTGCATTGAAATTATTCAATGTTTTATAGTTTGGGCAAAACAGAAAAATTGTGAATTCCGTGTAAACTATTGAACTGGAAAGAAATGGTTGATGTACATTTTGCACGAAATGTTTGAAATAACTATGCATGAAGTCAAATAAAATTGTGGAGTTTTAATAAATTCTCCATATGCCATCTCCCAAAATTGCAGAGTAGCAACTGACAATGCAAGTATAATGCTGAAAAGTCCAAGACGGAAGTTTAGTCCAAACTTAATAATGTTCTGGTTAAGTGATCCCTTGAATAGTGTGCAGTCCTGGTTACCTAGACAATGTTGTTAGATATCACAGTTCATGAAAGAACTCTGAGGCTGATCATGTCAGATGTATGATGGAAGGCATGAAATACTTAGAGTTTCAATCCAGCGAGGAGGTAGTTGAAAGACAATATTATCAAAATACTTAAGACAGTTAACAGTATGGAAATGATACCATTGGAAAATCACACTTTTCTAAATTGTGACAGTTGGAAATGAAAGAATGGCATAATTAAAATGCTAATTTAATAATATCCATTGTTTTCCATTCAAAAGATGATTTAATATTTTCCTACTTATTTGTTGGGTAGTGGGAAGGGCACATTAAACCCAGCTGACAGCCTACCCACCAGCTACCCAATCAATTCTGCTCCCACCACAATTATACCTCTGGTAGGCTGGTATTGAGTGGTCTGCCTAGTAGTGAGTCAATGGAGGCCATTAGTTAATTAATGCTCACTGAAGGGATCCAATTTATTCATATGGGTGGGAATCTGCAAAGTATAGTCATTCATGGTCTCTCAAATTCTTTAGTCCCTAGTCTTTTGCCAATCTCTAAACACAGTGTTATATTCTATCACAGTTTATTTCCTAATTGACTGAGTGCAGTGCTGGCAGTGGCTTGTTTCCCTGTTTTTATCAGCACCCTGAGAACAGTGGGCTTCTGATTGGACAGCAACTGTTGGAGATGAGCTTTCTTATCACTAAGGGGCTAAAATCCTGCCTCCAGTCTATTAATGGCCAAATGACTGTTATTAGATTAGATTACTTACAGTGTGGAAACAGGCCCTTCAGCCCAACAAGTCCACCCAGACCCATTCCCCTACATTTACCCCTTCACCTAACACTACGGGCAATTCACCATGGCCAATTCACGTAACCTACACATTTTTGGACTGTGGAAGGAAACTGGAGCACCCGGATGAAACCCACGCAGACACGGGGAGAACGTGCAAACTCAACACAGTCAGTCACCTGAAGCAGGAATTGAACCCGGGTCTCTGGTGCTGTGAGGCAGCAGTGCTAACCACTGTGCCACCGTGCCGCCCAAACAGTTTATATTTGCGTAGTTGCAATTTAGCATGGCCAATTCATCTAACCTGCACATTTTTGGACTGTGGGAGGAAGCCAGAGCACCTGGAAGAAACCCATTCAGACACGGGGAGAATGTGCAAACTTCACACAGTCAGTCGCCTGAGGCGGGAATTGAATCCAGGTCGCTGACTCTGTGAGGCAGCAGTGCTAACCTCTGTGCCACCGTGCTGCCCATAATAATGACTTGAAGCAGCTGCTTTCCACCTGGGGCAGGCTCCCCTAACACATTTCCGCCTGGGGGTTTGGGAGATGACGGTTCCTAATACAATTCTGTCCAATAAGTGAGGAGCACATTGAATTGGAATCCTAGAGTGAATAGTGCATGAAAAACTATCTCTGAGAAATCAATTGGATGGCAAACCTGTAAAATATATTTAGCCAGATGAACTAACATGGACTAAATGGCTTTATTGATTTATATTTATCTTGTGATCTACTTTAAATAAATGCAGGTTTTTGTACTTTCCCAAACTTCTGGCCCACAATTCATTGTGTCATTTCTACTCTTAACAATCTGCTAAATTTTTTTTTGTTGACTTTTATAAACTATTATTCCCTCTGCTACTCAAAATTCTTCCCCATATATGCTTTATCTCCACTCCCCTAAATCCAAGAAATGCAATCTTGAATGTGTTTGATGTCATTAAATAATGCACCTCCACTTCAGAAAGGCCCGCATAAAGTATTATTGTTTTCTGATTTTCATTACTAAAATTGCTCATTCAGGAATGCAAAGATAAGCTATACTTTTTTTCTTTCCCACAAACTGTCTTTTTAAGTTATCCTCCCTTGCCTCCACGACCCTCAACTCCAAGAAGTGCAAACAGCTCAGCTTTTTTGATGGCAAGCTTCAAGATCATTCACTCAGTTACATCTGTTCTACCTTCAATGTGGAGGGTCAGAGGTCACATGACACCAGGTTATAGTCCAACAGGTTTATTTGAAATCACAAGCTTTTGGCGAGCTGCTCCTTTAACAAGTGAAGTGTCATTTCACCTGATAAAGGAGCAGTGCTCTGAAAGCTTATGATTTCAAACCAACCTGACTATAACCTGGTGTCAATTCCTGAAGAAGGGCTTATGCCCGAAACGTCGATTCTCCTGTTCCCTGGATGCTGCCTGACCTGCTGTGCTTTTCCAGCATCACATTTTCAGCTCTGATCTCCAGCATCTGCAGACCTCACTTTCTCCTCATGTCACTGCTGACTGGAAGAAATTTGGTACAATGTCATAGACCTGAACTCACAACTTTCTGCAGATTCCTTGTATTTGTATCTCTGACAACATCTTGTCCACGAGACCCACCACTTGATATCTCTGTTTTCTTCCAACAAAACTGTTTACCACCTGATTTCTTTTCTTGGGACCCACATTAGCTGACATTGTTCACAGTTCCTTCTCCTCAAACATATTTCTCATCCTTCAATTCTTCCATCAGTGCCTCTTTCTCCAAAAATACTACCTCTAACCCCTCTGCATTATTAAATTACAGCCCCTACAACTTCCCTTTTCAGTCCTGCTACATTACTGAAGTTGCCCTTATCAAAGCACAGCAGTCTTTGTGACTGTTGGTGTGTTAAACTATCCCTCCACATCCTTTCTGATTTATCTGCTGTTTTCTTTTATTTACTCGTGGGACATGGATGTTGCTGACTGGCCAGCACTTATTGCCTATCTCTTGTTGCCCTTGAGAAGGTGGTGGTGAGCTGCCTTCTTGAACCACTATAGTTCAAGTGCTGTAGGTTGACTCACAATTCCCTTAGATAGGGAATTCTGGGATGTTGACCCAGTGACAGTGAAGAGATGGCAATATATTTCCAAGTTAGGATGGTGAATGGCTTGGAAGGGATCTTGCAGGTTCTGGTGTTCACATATATCTGCTGTCTTTGTCCTTCTAGATGGAAGTAGTTATGAGTTTGGAAGGTGCTGTCTAAAAATCTTTGGTGAATTTCTGCAGATATTACTGCTACTGAGCATCGGTGGTGGAGGGAGTGGATGTTTGTGGCTGTGGTGCCAATCAAGTGGGCTCCTTTGTCCTGGATGGTGGCAGGCTTCTTGAGTATTGTTGGAGCTGATACATGCAAGTGGGGTGTATTCCATTACACTCCTTCCTTAAACTTTGTAGATGATAGACAAGCTTTGGAAAGTCATAAGATGAGTTACTCACTGCTGCATTCCCAGCATCTAACCTGCATTTATAGCCACTGTGTTTATATAATGAGTCTCCAGTTGAATTTTAGTCAATGGTGATCCCCAGGATGTTGATAGTGGGGTATTCAGTGACAACAACATCATTGAACATCAAGGGGCAGTGTCTCTTATTGGAAATGGTCACTGCCTAGCATTTGTGTGGTGTGAATGTTACTTGTCACTTGTCAGCTCAAGCCTGGACATTGTGCAGATCTTGTTGCATTTGGACATATCGGCTTCAGTATCTGAGGAGTCACAGGTAAGGCTGAACATTTTGAAATCATTGGCGAACATCCCAATTCTGACCTTATGATGGAAGGGAAGTCAATGATGAAGCATCTCAAGATGGTTGGGCCTGGGTTATTATGGTAGATATTGTTGCTACTATATTACATTGAGGAAGTCTTGCAGAGATGTGCTGGGCCTGAGATGATTGACCTCTGACTACCACGACTATTTTACTATGTGCCAAGTATGACTCCAACCAGAGGCGAATTTGCCCCCAATACCCATTGATTCCAGTTTTTCTCAGGTTCCTTGGTGTCACACTTGGTTGAATGTAGCTTTGATATCAAGGGTTGTCATTCACTTGACAATACCATCATCCTTTAATGTCTCACCTGTATGACCATTTGTATGTGGAACTGCCCTTGCTTGGTTCCATTTTTATCCAGAGTCATGGCTGGAATCACCCACACGTATTGGCTTCCTACACAATTTTTGTCTGGAGTTCCTCAAAATTTTATACTTGAGTTTGGAAGTATTTTTAACATAGAAAAAAGGGGGTGGCATGGATGCTCAGTGCTTAGCACTGCTGCCTCACAGCACAAGGGACTCCAGTCCAATTCCAGCCTTGGGATACTACCTGTGTGGAGTTTGCACATTCTCTGTGTCTGTTTGGGTTTCCTCCCACAATCCAAAGATGTGTAGGCTAGGTTCGAGCGGCACGGTACCTCAGTGGTTCGCACTGCGGCCTCACAGCACCAGGAACCCGGGTTCAATTCTAGCCTTGGGCAACTGTCTGTGTGGAATTTGCACTTTCTCCCAGTGTCTGTGTGGGTTTCCTCCGGTGCTCCATGTTCCTCCCGCAATCCAAAACATGTGCAGGTCAGGTGAATTGGCCATGCTAAATTGCCCATAGTGTTAGGTGCTTTAGTCAGGTGTAAATATAGGGTAGGGAATGGGTCGGTGTGGACTTGTTGGGTCTGTTAGAGCCTGTTTCCATACTGTAGGGAATCTAATCTAATCTCAAGGTGAATTGGCCAAGTTAAATTGTCCATAGTATTCAGGGATGTGTTGGTTAGCTGCCTTAGTCAGGGGTAAATGTAGAGTAATAGGGTAGGGGAAATGTGTCGGTGTGGACTTATAGGGCCAAAAGACCTGTTTCCACATTGTAAGGATTCTATGGTTTCCTTCTTTATCTTCTTCTATGTTTTACCCCTCATTTGTATAATCAGAAAACATATTGGGGTGTTTGTATACTGATGACTCTCCTTTCTAACTCTCAAACACCTCTCTGGAGCCTTCCACTCTAACTTGTCTCAGTGCCTGTTTGAGACCACCTAACTATTGGAACATTGAAGACGTCAATTTTGGTACCTGCCACAACCTCCATTTCCTGGCCAATGTATCCATCCCTTGCCACTGTCCAGATTGGAGTCAGGTTGTCAGTTACAACTCTGATGTTATATTTGACTTTGAAATGAGTTTATGAACATGTTTCTGCTCTTTTTAATAAGTTTTTCACCTTCTTGGCATGTGTTATGACTCCCTGAGGTAGCACACTGGAAATCGAGCCTTGCTATTTCCTGAAGTAGTCATAAAAGCTTAAGATTTTATAAAGTATTTTATAAAGTATGTCAGAATTGTTTCCTTGTTGCTTGGCTAATTATTTGTTATCAATTTGAATTCTAAATTCAGTAAAGAATCCTGATTGATGCTTTCTGTCAACATGAAAATCATGTAAATCAGGTAAAGTATGTAAATTTCCCCACTTTACCTGATTTACATGATTTTCATGTTGACAGAAAGCATCAATCAGGATTCTTTACTGAATTTAGAATTCAAATTGATAACAAATAATTAGCCAAGCAACAAGGAAACAATACTGAATATAACACTACTGATTTAAAATTCTTATAAACTCCCTCTTATACAGACAGACAGAGAAACAGATAGAGTAAAATAAGTTATGGGTAGAGGGGAAAACTGTAAAGATAGTTCAGTAATCTCTGTTTGCAGGTTCTGATGTTAAGATAATTTTTATGATATTTTTTGCTGGCTAGCACATTGCTTCAGGTGGTCTTTCTCTAGATAATTCTGTTGTGGAGCAGACCAAACCCCCTCAATTTATATTAAGAAGATAGTCTAGGCCCTAACGTTTTCTTATTTTAAAGGTGAGTGTAAGGTGTTGTGTTCCGGATGCAATTTGATTATCAAACTACCAGGCTTGAAACAGAATACACTTTGTTCATTCTCTATAGTTAAAATGAAAACAAAATAAAAAGAAACAAAAAGAATTGGCTTAACAAAATAATAATTATTAACTACAGCTAATGAACTGTTCCAATATAGTAACATCCCGTAAACACATGCTTGGCAAAGGCAAATTCAGTAAAATAGATTGTCTCACGTGCAATTCCAGCTTTTACTTGTAACGGAGACAGGAATAATATCTTTCACATCCAGCTTCAAGACCCCAGCAACTGCAGAAAGCTAAAACTAAAATCCTGGTTCTGTGGAAGCTTGACCCCACCCATTTGGTACAACTTTTTTTTAAAAAAAGAGACCTCACAAGCTGTTTATTCTATTGGCTTTAGGCAGATTGCTCATCACATCTATCTCAACCTCTCTTCATTTAGAGAAAAAGAACAAAATACATCTCTTCAAGCCAGAGCATCATCACAATTCTACTGGTTGGACAGAGACATAAAAGATTGGTTAAAAGTTAAAAGCTTTAAATCAACTGTTACAGAAAGGCAAACTGTATGCCTTCAGGTTTGAAGTTAGTTTTGACTGCAGAGAACAAAGAGATGACTCCTGAACTTGGAAAATCTGAACACATCTCATTCTCTCTCTGTGTAGCTTGTTCCCAGCTCCTAGCTGTCTAGTTATCTGAGAACCAATGGCACAGTTGTTGGCAGGCAAAAGATGTCCAATCAATAACTTGTCACTAATCCATAAAATTTGTTGCTGCCAGCAAAAGCTATATATTTACATTCATCTTGGTTCCATGTTGTTTGCAATTCAAGCTTTCATTGCGCATATTCAAACAGTTGTTTACACAGTACTTAGCCTGGGTGTCAGTTTATTGTTTGCTAAACATAGTCACCTTTTCAAACACTGATTTTCTTTCCATTTTCAGTACACAATTTTTAAAAGCTCACAAAATAAAAAGATACAGATTCTGCACCTGGCCTGGTTTTTGACTCTAGCATAGCTTGCTGCTGCTTAAACTCTGCTTTTGTTCTCTCTGGAGTTAATATTTCAATACACTTTCAGCCAGTCTCTCATCACTATGCATAGGTAGAAACTGGGGGTGGTGGCTGTGGTCGGTGGTGATAGTGTTGGTAGGGTGGCCTTTCAGTGTTTGTGAGAGTGTAGGCACTGCAGGTGAGGGAGCATGTTGTGGAAACATCAATTGAGCCAACTATTACGATTTTGAAAACTTGTTTTTTGGAAAATGTAACTCATGAAAGCATATGCAGACACAGTAAAATAAACTGAAGAAAAGCCATGTAAAATATTAAGGATACATTTTTAAACATAAAAAAAAGCACCTTCGCCCCTCATCTCTGTCATGTTATTTGTTGAGCTAGGCTGCTTTTCGTTGTTCACCTTAATTTTTCTGCTATGTAAGCATGAACTCAGGCTTGCTCTCATGGCCCAAATTCCCTTGGCTCTGAAGTGATAGCGAAGACACAATATAAAAAAAGAAAAAAAGGGAATTTGTAATTATTGACTTCAAACATTACTGAAATGACAATATAATGGGATAGTCAAAGCAAAGCTAATATTTAAAGACATAGAACGGGCAGGTATCAAGGGCATTTGTGTGAATACAGACAAAGTATTACAGCTTGCAGTAGAGCTTATCTTTAACAACACTCAGTTTAATTGGTGAAAGCACAGGTTTAGTTATGAGAGATGTCCTTATGTTATTGAAATGGATTTGAAAGAAATTGTTTCTCAAGGGCAGCCTGGTGGCTCAGTGGTTAGCACTGTTGCCTCATAGCACTAGGGTCCCAGGCTTAATTCCAACCTTGGGTGACTATCTGTGTGGAGTTTGCACACTCTCCCTGTGTCTACGTGGGTTTCCTCCGGGTGCTCTGGTTTCCTCCCACAGTCTAAAGATGTGCAGGTCAGGTGAATTGGTCATGCTAAATTGCCCATAGTGTTGGTGCATTAGTCAGAGGGAAATAGGTCTGGGTGGGTTACTCTTCGGAGGGTCGGTGTGGACTGGTTGTCCAAAGGCCCTGTTTCCACACTGTAGGGAATCTAATCCTCATCTCTGTTTTATACTTCCTACCCCTTAAAACCATGCCCTCTTGTTCTAGATTGCCCTTTGCCACCCCCCCACCCCACAACACACACTTCTAAACCAACTTTGTCAACCCCCTTTAGCATCTGATAAACCTCAACTGGATTTTCTTTTATTCTTCTAAACTCCAAACTGCCTAAACTGCTCTATCTCTCTTCACAAGGCAATCCCTAATCTCTAGAATTGGTTTTGGAAGTTCCAGTTTGGTGAATCTTCTCTGAAATCAAGACAAAATGTTCGGGAATACAAGTATCAGGGAGAGAAAATAAGAAATGAGATGCAAAAATGGGCAAAAAAACATTTTGTAATGATTATATTTCAGAGCACTCCTTCATGTCAAAGAAGAAATGACACCAGAATGACAGTTATCTCTAATTAGTTCAGTTATCTCTGAAACAGCATTTGTTCCATAACCTTCATGAATGTCTACCAGAATCCATTTGTTTCATGAAACTGATGGTGTACAGTAATTACAAACCATCTGCCAAAACATTGTGAGCTATTAAACCAAACTCATGAAAAACTTTATATGACAGATCAATTCTCAGTTACCAGAAACATCACGGGCAGTGGCATTGACAATGTTAATCCACCATATGTTTGCTACTGTTTTCTGGAATTTTTCCATGATTTTTATTCAGACATTACTATCAGATGTAAGAGTAAAATTCCACTTCAAAAGTGAACCAGAAGTTTGAAAGGACAGTGATTTAAAACAATACTTGCAATCAGAATTATTCTAGCTCTAATTATTTTTCTTCCATTGCTTGCCTTCACAAAATCTTTCTCCTAACATGAGAAGGGAAAGCATGACATGGAGGAATTCAACGGGTGAAAATTTAAAATAATTCTATCAGATTGGGTCTATGTGACCTTTAGAATAGGAACAAACAAGCATCCAGAAAGTAAAATAGAAGATTTGTTGACTCTTATAATTTGTTTGACCGTTCAGTTTTCAAATTGTCAAGGAATTTGAAGCTGGAGTTGTAAAAAGATCAATGTCATACAGTTTGGAGTCATTCCTGCTTTACATAAGTAAGTGTATACATTGACAAAATGCATTAGTGAAGACTCCTTTTTTTGGGATTGAGTTTTACTTTCCATTCTGTGTTCACTTCAACCTTGGGTATAATGGGTTAAGATTCATCTCAGGTCCTAACTCCTGGCAGAGTGCTCATTTTCCAATGGAAGCCTCCCAATCCTTACACTACTAAGGAAACAGCAGGGAAGACATTTCTCAAGAGGTTGGTCCTTACTGCTATTTCCTGCAGTAACTAGGCAAAATCACTTAGTTAGGTCTGGTAGATTTTGAGAGCGAAAAATACTTGCTATTTAGTGAGGCAACAGTAAGGGCCACCACCACAATGGTCCAGAATCCTGACTCCTGGGCTGGCTCAATTTTCACGAGTGACCATGAAGGAGATTTTCCCTTTTAAGTTTATTCTGGAACAAAATCAGAAATTGATTGAAAAAAAAACTTAGCAGGTTTGGTGGCATAGAGAGAAAACAGGATTAACGTTTTGATTCCAGCAATCTTCTGAATTTAGATCTGCTGAGTTTTCCAGCAATTTCTGATTTTGTTTCTGATTTCCAGCATCTGCAGATATTTTGTTTTTAAATTTATTCTGGGGTTGTGGGCATGGCACCAGCATTTGTTGTCCATCCCTCACTGCGCTTGAACTGAGGAGCCTACCAGCAAATTCAGAGGGAAGTTCAGAGAGTCAGGCGTATTACTGTGTGTCTGGAGTCATATGCAGATCAGGCCAACTAAAATTGCTAGATTTTCTTCCTTGAAGTCATTGGTGAACCAAATGGGTTTTAATGGCAATTAATGATAAATTCGTGGTAACTATTGCTGAGACTATCTTGCCATTCCAGATTTTTATTTATCAATGGGATTGAAATGCCAACAGATGCCATATTGGATTTGAACCCAGATCTCTAGAACATTAATCTGAGCCTCTAGGTTTCTAGCCCAATGATATTACCTCAAAAGCACCACCTCCACTTATTTCCATTGTGACTACAGCTTCACTATTTTAAATTTAGCATCATTGATACTCACAGGCAAGGTGCCAGAAGACTGGAGGTTGGCTAATGTTGTACCATTTTTTTTAAAAAGGTGGTAAGGACAAGCCAGGGAACTATAGGCCGGTGAGCCTGATGTCGGTGGTGGGCAAGTTGTTGGAGGGAATCCTGAGGGACAGGATTCACACATATTTGGAAAGGCAGTGATTGATTACGGAGAGTCAATGCAACTTTGTGTATGGGAAATCATGTCTCATGAACTTGATTGATTTTTCGAAAAAGTAATAAAGAGGATTGATGAGGGCAGAGTGGTGGACATGATCCATATGGACTTCAGTAAGGCATTCGACAAGGTGATTCATGGGAGACTGGTTAGCAGGGTTAGATCTCATGGAATATAGGGAGAACTAGCCATTTGGATACAGAACTGGCTCAAAGATAGAAGATAGAGGGTGGTGGCGGAGGGTTGTTTTTCAGACTGGAGGTCTGTGACCATGGAGTGCCGCAAGGATCAGTGCTGGGTCTGCAACTTTTTGTCATTTATACAAATGATTTGGATATGAACATAGGAGGTATAGTTAGTAAGTTTGTGGAAGACACCAAAATTGGAAGTGTAGTGGACAGCAAAGAAGGTTACCTCAGATTATGACAGGATTTTGATCAGATGGGTCAATGGACTGAGAAGTGGCAGATGGAGTTTAATTCAGATAAATGCGAGGTGCTATGTTTTGGGAACGCAAATCTTTGCAGGACTTATACACTTAATGGTAAGGTCCAAGGGAGTGTTGTTGAACAAGTAGTGGACAGCAAAGAAGGTTACCTCAGATTATGACAGGATTTTGATCAAATGGGTCAATGGACTGAGAAGTGGCAGATGGAGTTTAATTCAGATAAATGCGAGGTGCTATGTTTTGGGAAAGCAAATCTTAGCAGGACTTATACACTTAATGGTAAGGTCCAAGGGAGTGTTGTTGAACAAAGAGACCTTGGAGTGCAGGCCAATAGCTCCTTGAAAGTAGAATCGCAGGTAGATAGAATAGTAAAGAAGGTGTTTCTCATGCTTTCTTTTATTGGTCAGAGCATTGAGTTTTGGAGTTGGGAGGTCATGTTGCAGCTCTACAGGACATTGATTCAGCCACTTTTGGAATATTGCGTGCAATTCTGGTCTCCTTCCTATCAGAAGGATGTTGTGAAATTTGAAAGGGTTCAGAAAAGATTTACAAGGATGTTGCTAGGATTGGAGGATTTGAGCTAGGGAGAGGCTGAATAGGCTGGGGCTGTTTTCCGTGGAGCATCGAAGGCTGAGGGGTGACCTCATAGAGGTTTATTAAATCATGAGGGACATGGATAGGATAAATAGACAAGGTCTTTTCCCTGTGGTGGGTGAGTCCAGAACTAGAGGGCATAGGTTTAAGGTGAGAGGGGAAAGGTATAAAAGAGGCCTAAGGGGCAACTTTTTCACGCAGAGGGTGGTGCAAATATGGAATGAGCTGCCAGAGGAAATGGTGGAGGCTGGTACAATTGTAACATTTAAAAGGCATCTGGATGGGTATTTGCATAGGAATGGTTTAGAGGGAAATGGGCCAAGAGCTGGCAAATGGGACTAGATTGGGTTGGGATACCTGGTCGATATTGGCAAATTGGACCGAAGGGTCTGTTCCCCTGCTTTACATTTCTATTACTCTAAATTAAATTAAATCTATTAAAAAAGGTTCAAAGTATGCAATACTATTGCCCAAAGCTGTTTAGAGATAAAGGAATTCCAACAAAGTTTGGAAGTAAACAGCTACATTAGCTCAGATTAAAAGTTTTCTTCAATGACGGCAAGGTGCTTTTAATGGTAAAGGCATTGGAAAGTAATGAAATGATGGAATAAATTTTAGGAGGTTAATTTTAGCCTATGACTTTAACAATCCTGTAAATACTCAAAAGGGAGAATTGTTTGTCTGTTGAGAATTAGAGAAAATCTGTCATGTTCTGTTCTTGAGCTCAGAGGACATATTGTAACATAAACGTAAAATGTAAACAGCTTGTTCCCCTTCATTGATGTACATAGCATACTCTTATTTAATCCAGTCCAAGGGGAATGTAAATACTCTGAAACTACCCTTTCTCCAAGTCAACATAGTTTAGAACTCTTTCTCACCCTCTGATGTACTACTATACATGCATTTTATTTCTGTGCATTTTAGTTCTCCTAAAAGTATGTTTTACTAAAATAAAATCCTGGCCAATTAGCATGATAATAATTTAGGACATTGGAATATTTAGCCTCTGGAGACTTTCAAACCTACTCTGACTTACAGTATCTTCCATGGCCAATATGTTATGGTTGATCTGTGACATGTCAGGCAGCATCCGAGGAGCAGGAAAATCGATGATTTGGGCATAAGCCTTTCATCAGGAATGTGATAGGGCAGAAAGAGGCTGAGAGATAAATAGGATGGGGTGTGAGGCTGGGGGAAGGTAGCTGGGAAGGCATTAGGTAGATACATGTAGGGGGTGATGGTGTTAGGTTGGAGCAGAGGGTAGAATGGATAAGTGGGAAGGAAGATGGATAGGTGGGACAGTTCAAGAGAGCAATGCCGAATTGGAGAGTTGTATTGGAATGAGGTTGGGGGACCTAAAAAGGTCCATGCCCCCCCAGCAACCCACCCTCCACTCCCAGCACCTTCCCTTGCCGCCGTAAGAGGTGTAAAACCTGTGCCCACACCTCCCCTCTCACCTCCATCCAAGGCCCCAATGGACCTTTCTACATCTGGCAGAGATTTTCCTGCACATCCAAACATCTCATCTACTGTGTTCATTGCTCTTGATGTTCATTGCTTTACACTGGGGAGACAGGACACCAGTTCGTGGAATGTTTCAGAGAATGTCTCTGGGTCACACGCACCCAGCATCTCCAGCACTTCAACTCCCCGTCCCACTCTGCCAAGAACATGCAACTCCTGGGCTGCCTCTACTAGCAAATCCTAACCACCCGACGCCTGGAGGAAGAATGCCTCATCTTCCGCCTTGGGATCCTCCAACCACATGGTATCAATGTTGATTTCAGCAGTTTCCTCTCCCCTCCCCCCACCTCATCCTAGATCCAACCCTCCAACTCAGCATCGCACTCTTGAACTGTCCCACCTGTCCATCTTCCTTCCCATTCCTGATGAAGAGCTTATGCCCGAAACGTTGATTCTCCCGTTCCTCA
Organism: Chiloscyllium plagiosum; assembly: GCF_004010195.1. Taxonomy (NCBI): domain Eukaryota; kingdom Metazoa; phylum Chordata; class Chondrichthyes; order Orectolobiformes; family Hemiscylliidae; genus Chiloscyllium; species Chiloscyllium plagiosum. The sequence goes on from NC_057716.1 coordinate 67,530,638, forward strand.
GATGCTGCCTGACTGGCTGTGCTTTTACAGTGCCACGCTTTTCAATTCTGATCTCCAGCATTTGCAGTCCTTACCTTCTCCTTGATCTGTAAAATGCCTATATACCTGCCTTGGCTCATATTCCCAAATATATCTTTGGTTAATAAGAATTTATCAATCTCAGGCTTAAAATTGAAATTCCCAGTACATGTAAATATATGAAATAAAAGCAGTAGTTGGCCATTTAATCCCTTGAATTATGTTAAAATCGGTCTGCTTTTGGGTTTCCACCAGCAGATGCTGTACACCAATTTATCCAAGAGAATAGAGATGCAAGAAAGTTTTCCCTTCCGGGCAGTTGACATAACCCGAAAGCGCTCTGAGTAAACCAACCTACTGAATGAAGGGCTTGTGCTCAAAACTTAATTCTCCTGCTCCTCGGATGCTGCCTGACTGGCTGTGCTTTTCCAGCACCATACCTTTCAATTCTGATCTCCAGCATTCTGCAGTCCTCACTTTCTCCTACTGATTTGACCAAACTTTTAAAAGGAGCAACAAAAAAAGACCTTCAGCTTGAAGATCATCCTTGAAATGGAACTTCTGAAGAAGACCCATTTTAGATCAAAACATTAATTCTGTTTTTTTCTCTACCAATGCTGCAGATTTGCTGAGTTTCTCTGGCATTCTCAGTTTTTATTCCAGATTTCCAGCATCTACTCTATTTTAATTTCAATTGCTGGAAGGGAAAGACCTGGAATTGAACAAGAAATGGCTGACCATATAGTTAGTGCCCATGTGCCATTTTTATGCGACCCATATAATGTCAACTGGTCCTCTTACCGTAAGTGCCAGTGGTTTATTGCTGGATTGCCAACAGGCAATGGCAAAGAGCTATGAAATTCTCCTCGGAACTCTCTTCTATCCTCGTACAACTGGGTGTGGTTACTCCAGGTGAAGCAGCAATACCTCATGCTGAGAATACTAAGGAAATAGCTTGTAGGGAACATAAGAATTGACTCTAAAAGTCTCTATTGTTATGTAAAAGGAAAAAGATTAATGAAAGCTAATGTATGTTTTTTCTGATCAGAATCGGGAGAATTTATACTGGGAACAAAGAAATATCTGAGAACTAAATTCATACTTCACTTCTGTCTTCACAAAGGAGGACACAGATAACATTCCAGAAAGAATGGGAAACACAAATTCTCGTGAGACAGAGGAAGTGATGAAAATCTGTTTTAATAGAGAAATAGTGTTGGAGAAATTGATGAGATTGAAGTCTGATAAATCACCAGGGCCTGATAATCTGTATCCCGAAGTATTTAAGGAAATGACCTTATAAATAGGGTGTAGGCTTGCTCGCTGAGCTGTAGGTTTGATATCCAGACGTTTCATTACCTAGCTAGGTAACATCATCAGATTTTTGGTTTGATGGTTGGTAGGGCTGTTTGTTCTAGTCTTTGCATTACTGCTTCTGCTATGAATCCTGATACAACACATCTATCCTGGGACGGGCTAAGCAAAGACATGCCAGAGAATTCCTAGAGGCCTGGCACTCCAACCACAACACCATAAACAAACACAGAGATCTAGATGCCATCTATCAACCCCTCAGAAAATGAACAGGAAATGACATCACCACAAACCCTAAGAACCCCATCCAGGAGAAAGATATAAATAGAAAGCAGGAGACAACAGCTTCACTTCACTTCGAGGTCGCCACTTGATGATGTTTCCTAGCCAGGTAATGAAACGTTTTGGATATCAAACCTACAGCTCAGCGAACAAACCTACACCCTAAACCTCAACCTGAGCTACAAACCTTCACTGACCTTATAAATAATGGATGCATTGGTGTTCATCATTCAAGATTCTTTAGATTCTAGAATTGTTCTTACAAATTGGAGGGTAGCTAATGTAACTCTATTATTTAAAAATGGAGGTATAGAGCAAACAGAGAATTATAGACCAGTGAGTCTGACAATTTTCTGATTCAGTATGTGGATGTACCTATTAGAGAAGGTGCAAAGCTTGACCTACTCTTGGGAAATAAGGCAGGGCAGGTGACTGAGGTGTCAGTGGGGGAGCACTTTGGGGCCAGTGACCATAATTCTATTCATTTTAAAATTGTGATTGGAAAAGGATAGACCAGATCTAAAAGTTGAAGTTCTAAATTGGAGAAAGGCCGGTTTTGACGGTATTAGGCAAGAACTTTCAAAAGCTGATTGGAGGCAGATGTTCACAGGTAAAGAGACAGCTAGAAAATGGAAAGCCTTCAGAAATGAGATAACAAGAATCCAGAGAAAGTATATTCCTGTCAGGGTGAAAGGGAAGGCTGGTAGGTATAGGGAATGCTGGATGACTAAAGAAATTGAGGGTTTGATTAAGAAAAAGAAGGAAGCATATGTCAGATATAGACAGGATAGATCGAGTGAATCCTTAGAAGAGTATAAAGGATGTAGGAGTATACTTAAGAGGGAAATCAGGAGGGCAAAAATGGGGCATGAGATAGCGTTGGCAAATAGAATTAAGGAGAATCCAAAGGGTTTTTACAAATATATTAAAGACAAAAGGGTAATTAGGGAGAGAATAGGGCCCCTCAAAGATCAGCAAGGCGGCCTTTGTGTGGAGCCACAGAAAATGGGGGAGATACTAAATGAATACAATGACTGTATGACTCTATCTGTAGTGGGGAAGGTGCTAGAGTCCGTTACCAAGGGTTTGATCAAACAGAGGACTTAGAAAACACAGCGGTAAAATCAGACACAATCAATATGGATTCATGAAAAGGAAATCATGCTTGACAAATCAAGTGGAATACTTTGATATATGTAACTGATAGGATGATTGGGATCTGAGTTATGTGGATTTTCAGAAGGCTTTCAACAATGTCCAAAAAGAGAATAATGTGTAAAATTAAAGTCATGGTATTGGGGATGGTGTATTGAGAAGGTTAGAAAATTTGACAGCAAACAGGAAGCAAGAGGAGGAATAAATGGGTCTTTTTCAGAATGGGATACTGCAGGGATTGGTACTAGGACCTCAGCTATTCACAATATATGTTAATAATTTAGATGGGGATCTAAATGTAATATCTCAAAATTTACAAAAGAGACAAAGTTGGGTGGAAGGGTGAGCTGTGAAGAGGATGCAGAAATGTTGCAGTGTTATTTGGACAGACTGAGTGAGTGGGCAAATGCATGACAGATGCAGTACAATGTGGATAAATGTAAGGTTATCTCTTTGGTAGGAAAAAAATGGGAAGAAAAATTATTTTTTGAATTACTGTAAATGTAAAGAGGGATGTTCAATGAGACCAGGGTGTCCATATGCACCAGTTGTGGAAAGTAAGCATGTGGGTACAGCAAACAGTCAAGAAAGCAATTGTATGTATTCCTTCATCGTAACAGGATTCAAGTACAGGAACAAGGGACATATTGCTGTATTTATACAGGGCATTGATGTGGCCACTTCTGGAATATTGTGTGTGGTTTTGGTCTCCTTATCTGAGGAAAGATGTTCTTGCTATAGAGAGTGCAGTGAAGGTTTATCAACTTGATTCTTGGGATGACAGGTCTGACATATGAGGAAAGATTAAGTCGGTTAGGATTGTATTCACTGGAGTTAAGAAGAATGGGGGTGATTCTCATAGAAGTCTATAAAATTCTAACAGGACTAATTGGGTTAGATGCTGGAAGAATGCTCCTGATGGTGGGGCAGCCCATAGCCTGTGTTCATAGTTTAAGGAGAAGAGATTAACCTTTCAGGGCTAAGGTGAGAAGAAATGTCTTCATCTAGAAAGTGGTGCACCTGTGGAGTTTGATACTACAGAAAGTGGTTAAGGCCAAAACGTTTTGCATTTAAGGAGGGAGGTAGATACATATCTTATGGATAAAGAGATCAAGGTGTGTGGAGGAAACAGTAGGATTAGTGTATCCAGCCATGATCATATTGAATTTTTGTCTCTAACCAAGTTTATACCACTGCGAAGTCTTTTCAAAGGATGCCCACTTTGAAGAAATTCTCTGCCTCCCTCAGAAGGGCACACACCCCCAGTCCTGAAGAAGGGTTACATCCAATACGTTGACTTCTCCACCTCCACCTGTTCTTCCAGCCTCCTGCATGTCCACTTATGATCATATTGAATGGCAGAGCAGGCTCCAAGGGACAAATGGCCTACTCTTATCTTCTAAGTTTCGATGATATCTCAGGTCAGAATATACAATTCACCAGTTCTTTATCCTCTATTCTATTGCGCCTGAGCAAAGAATTTCCCCAGGCAAAGTAAGAAAAGTATTTCTCCTAATTCTATTTATTATCTTTTACAATGAGCAATATAGACTGCCATTTCCATGTACTAAACATAGCCTGTGATGTTGGAAACAAACATTGTCATCCACAAAACAAGCTATTCAAGTCTACTCCAAAGTTACTTAATTTATCATCTAATGATAATGATATTGAGCAAAATAGTTGAATATGTTTAGGATATTTAAGATATTAAACAGGTGATAATTAAAACACATTTTCTCTCATCCATACTGAAATTGGGAAAGGGCAGATTGGCAAACTGTACTATATCTTTAATATAGTACAGTTTTGATGGCAGCACATTTGTCTGCATTGGACAATGGTGGTTAGTCATGTAGCTGGGCATGTACCAAGGTGGAAAACCTGTATAACGTCATATTTTTTTTTAATAAGGGATATATTTGTTGATTTAGTGCTGTCATGTCAAAACTGAAAGATGATAATAATAGTAATAATACTAAAACAAATAAGAAAATTTGGTAAGTTGGTATTTGGTGTAACAGCACAAATATGCATCATGACCAATTTTGCCATCCAGATTTGAGAATGCCAAGACCGTTATGAGAATGGTCTGGAATGCATTAACATTACAATGTTAAACTCTGAACTAGTTTTAATTCAACACTTTTTGAGAGGATTTCAGGAGTGCATGAAACAGAAAAGCAAGTGGGAATGAAATATGACAAGACAGTCTGTCTTGGGGATAGTGATAAAAACATTTAGAGAGATTTTTGAAACAGTAATTGCCAAACAATAATGGATTAGAAACTTGGCCAATGATCTAACTGGCACAGCGGGTCATAGGTGATGAAAATTGCTAGATGAAGATAGAAAGCTGGCTATACCATATTCATTAAATGCCAGAGTAAAAGAGGCAACAGGGAGCAGCAAAAAAAGTTATCTAAATCTTGACTATTGTTAGTATTAGATTATAGAAAATACACTAGGAACTTTGACATCAGCTCCATTGTCCAACACACTATCTACATAACCTATTTTTACCTTTGTATCCAAAATCTACTTGCTTCTGTCTTAAATATACTCACTGATTGAGATTCCACAGCTCTCTGGAGTAGAGAATTCAAAAGATTCACTACCACCTGAGTGATTAATGCACAGTATAAACATTCCAACGTCTGGATTAGTGGTGCTGGAAAAGCACAGCAGTTCAAGCAGCATCCGAGGAGCAGTAAAATCGACGTTTTGGGCAAAAGCCCTTCATCACTGTATGCCTGAAACGTCGATTTTACTGGTCCTTGGATGCTGCCTGAACTGCTGTGCTTTTCCAGCACCACTAATCCAGAATCTGGTTTCCAGCATCTGCAGTCATTGTTTTTACCTAGTTTTCCCCTATAAACATTCCAAGGGCATACATTTCATGGTATTTTGATGCACAATGCTGCTGTAATGGATATCCTTGATGTCCAGGGTCCTAAAATTTCTTCCCCTAGATCCGGTCAGAGCTAATTTGACTTAGGCTCCACTAAATCACGTTTTATGACATCTTCTGTACATTTCCTTCCTTTGGCAAGGAAATATTCTATGCAAAATAAAGAACTACTTTTTGTAGACTATTTTTGTAGATCATAGAAACTATTTTTGTAGATTTTATATGAAAGAAAATGAGCTATTCATTGGTAGGTTTTTCAGGACTCAAACATTAATACACATCTTTATGTGCATAATAATGCATTGTTAACATTTTGCCTGGCATCCTACATCCTGTGTGAAACTAGTAAATAAAATGTAAAAGCTATATTTAACATGCTATGGATAGTCACAAATACCCATCAGTCTTTTAGCCACATACCTCAGTATTTGAAACCATGGATTTAATAAAGAATGCTAAAGTCAGTAGCATATTTTAAAAGGATGATCTGTGAACAAGTGAAAGTTTGATTACCATTTAAACACTGCAGGAAATGTTTAAAGGATTTGATAGAAATTAACAAACTTTACCTGTTTCTTACAGGCAAAGGATTAAAATATGTCACCTGGACATATTTATATATTGTTTTCAATTTAAAAAGCCTGGTACATCTTCATTGAAAAGTGTGGCACTGGAAAAGCACTGCCAATCTGAGGAGCAGGAGAGTCGACGTTTTGGGCATAAGCCCTTCATCAGGAGTATTGGGTGTGGAAGGTGGTGAGAGATAAATAGGAGGGTGGGGGTGGGGTGGAACTGGAGTGAAGGTAGCTGGGAGATTGGGATAGGTCAGTGGGGAAGGTGAAGCGGATAACTGGGAAGGAAGATGGACAGGTGGGACAGATCAAGAGGGTGGTGCCGAGTTTGTGGGTTGGATTTCGGATGAGGTGGAGGGAGGGGAGATTTGGAAAGTAGTGAAATTGACATTAATGCAGTATGGTTGATGGGTCTCAAGGTTTTTCCTCCAGTCGTTAGGTGGCTTAGATTTGGCAATGGAAGAGGTCCAGGGCTTGCATGTCCTGGGCATCCTCCACCACCAAATCTAAGATGAATGCATCATCTTCCACCTTGGGACCCATCAACCACACAGCATCAATGTTGATTTCACTAGTTTCCAAAATCTTCCCTTCCCCCACCTCATCCCAGATCCAACCCTTCAAAATCGGCACCGCCCACTTGACCTGTCCTGACCTGCTGTGCTTTTCCAACGCCACACTATTTGACTCTGACTCTCCAGCATCTGCAGTCCTCACTTTCTCCCAATTGATACGGTTTTTCCCCATTTAAACAACCCCACATAGGTCACAATCTGCTAACTCGACCACCCTCTACATTTTTCTATTCGCCTATTCTATTTTACCTTGTTATCTCCAAGTGAGCATAAAGACTTTCTCTGAAAAGTTGGCAGTTGAAAAGCTCCATTTCTTCTGCCTTTCAACTCTTCATGTATATGGTTCAATATAACTGAGGCAGATCTTTGTGGGGTTGGGTCAAAACTGGAGGCCTTTTAAAATGGCAAGCAGGACCCAGAAGTGGAGTCCAGCTCACATTGACATTGACTATGTCAATATCTGGTTATGTTGACAGACTTTCTCTCAGTCCAGAGGTGTCAAATTAAGTGGGTAGGTCTGTAATAAACATAAATATTTTAATTTAGGCTAGAGCAGATCAGGCATTTCAATGCATTTTCTCCCTCTGTAAGAAATACAGGTATACCAATTAAGAGTAAAACTTAAAGCATTCCACACCTGGTGCTGTTGAAAAGCCACTAATATTGAGTACCCTGGAAATGTACTCTATCGTCCAAGGAAATTAACAAACATGGCTCCAGCTATGAGAAAAAGAAACAGAGACAATCTGGGCATTTAAAGCACCAACGCCATAAAAAACATGATCTCGAAGATGATTTTCGGGAATGAGGTGATACCATCATCTGGATATCTTTGGATGACGAATGGTAGTTTTTCTTTCCAATGTTAATGAATCAAAAGGTAGAAATTAATAATTTGTTCACTAGTAAAACCACAAGTTAAATTATATATCTCTATCTAAATTTTATTTCTAAGTCCATGGCATATGTCCTTGTATTCTGCTGTACACCAGGCCGCTAAGAGGCACATTCATAAGATAGTGTGGAACACTAAGACATGCACATGGACAGCAGTGAATTGAGGGGTGTGTAGGTTAGGTTAGGTTAGATTATTTTATTTTAGATTAGAAATAATCCTCGGCACAACATTATGGGACGAAGGGACTGTTTAGTGCTGCACTTTTCTATGTTCTATGTTCTATGTACTAAGAATTAGCTTTATTTTTCTCCACAAGACAACAAATATTTCCACTTGAGACAATGCACATTCACTATTATGATTGGTTTTATTATCAACATGCTGTAAAAATATTCTAAGGGCCTATTTCTGCATTTTAACAAGTTCAGGTTTTTAAAAATGATTTATTAGGTGCCGGCATCACTCAAAATAGACTCAAGATGGATACATCCTCTTTAGACCAGTTGGAATCAGACATAGATATGTCAAAATTATTCTTCAGTTTTCACATTATCAGGTTTTTGATCCTGCATGAATAGAGGAAACTTTCTCCAGCCACTGAAAATAACATACACAAGAGTTCACACATGCAATGTTCCATTACTAGTTTCATGAAAAAGAGATCTCTTCCCATATCATGTATGTATGTGAGCTCTGTTTGGTTGTTGGAAGTGTATTTTTTTTAAATCTCCACAAGACTTCTAAACTGTGTCCATGGTATATACTGGGTGAGTGGCACAGGTGATATTAGATTGTATAGAGACAAGGTGTATAAGAGATCATCTAAAGACTGGAGGTTGGCTAACATGGTGCCACTGTTTAAGCAGGGTGGTAAGGACAAGCCAGGGAACTATAGACCAGTGAGCCTGACATCGGTGGTGGGCAAGTTGTTGGAGGGAATCCTGAGGGACAGGTTTTCCATGTATTTGGAAAGGCAAGGACTGATTAGGGATAGTCAACATGGTTGTGTGCGTGGGAAATCATGTCGCACAAACTTGATTGAGTTTTTTGAAGAGGTAACAAAGATGATGGCAGAGTGGTAGATGTGATCTATATGGACTTCAGTAAGATGTTCGACAAGGTTCCCCATGGGAGACTCATTAACAAGGTTAGATCTCATGGAAAACTAGCCATTTGGATACAGAACTGGCTCAGCAGGTAGATAGGTAGAATCGCAGGTAGAAGAAGGCATTTGATATGCTTTCCTTTATTGGTCAGAGTATTGAGTACAGGAGTTGGGAGGTCATATTGCGGCTGTACAGGACATTGGTTAGGCCACTGTTGGAATATTGCATGCAATTCTGGTCTCCTTCTTATCGGAAAGATGTTGTGAAACTTGAAAGGGTTCAGAAAAGATTTAAAAGGATGTTGCCAAGTATAGAGGATTTGAGCTATAGGGAGAGACTGAACAGGCTGGAGCTGTTTTCCCTGGAGCATCGGAGGCTGAGGGGTGACCTTATAGAGGTTTACAAAATTATGAGGGGCATGAATAGGGTAAATAGGCAAACTCTTTTCCCTTGGGCACAGGTTTAGGGTGAGAAGGGAAAGATATAAAAGAGACCGATGGGGCAACTTTTTCATGCAGAGGGTGGTACATGTATGGTATGAGCTGCCAGAGGGAGTGGTGGAGGCTGGCACAATTGCAACATTTAAAAGGCATTTGGATAGGTATATGAATAGGAAGCGTTTGGAGGAATATGGGCCAGGTGCTGGCAGATGGGACTAGATTGGGTTGGGATATCTGGTCGGCATGGACAGGTTGGACCGAAGGGTCTGTTTCCATGCTGTTCTATGGCTCTATGAGGTAAAGTAGTAGATTGATGCTGTTTTTAAAAACTGGGCTAAAATCTTAGAGAACCAAGGCAGGCCTTCTAACAAACTTGCCTCATCAATCACCTGCTTCTGGGATTAATTGTAAACTACTTTCCCACCAGACTAAACACTCTACATACGGTGTTTGTTTCCATAGAAATGGGTCTGTCGTGTCTCCTGTGAAAATCTGGTTCCATTGTGTCTGTTGAAGATTGTCAAAGAAGTGAAAATAAAAGAGAATGTGATTTTGTTTCTGTTGATGTTTCAGGCAAAAGCTGTAGCATTTCAAAATTGTAGTCAAATGGAGTGAATGTGACAGTATCTTCTGTTGGCAAAGAATCATGGTCTAATTAATAATTCATCAAATGTTTCATATATTAAATTAGTGATATTTCACCCTTCTGAATCTTGGAATATCATTTGACAGCGTTGACCTCACCATTCATTTCCAACATCCTTCTACTGTTGCCCATCTGGAAGACAATGTTCTCAATTGGTTCCTTATCTAATCATAGCCAGAGTCTCACTGACAATGGCTTTTCTTTCCATTCCAACAATGTAATCATTGGTAGTCCACCCCCCCCCCCAGGATCTATCCTTTCTGTTTATCATCTAGATGTTGCCCCTCAGCAACAACACCAAATTCTACTTCATCACTGGTGTTTCTCAACTTGTCCACTGTTGCTAAAATCATCAGACTGCTTGTCAGAATTCCAAAATTAAATGAATATGGATTTCTTCCAATTAAACATTGGAAGACTGAAGCCATTGTCCTCAGTTACAATTCCAAATAGCATTGCATAGTTACCCAATCCATTCCTCTCGCTGGCAATGTCTGAAACAAAACCCAACTGTTTTTTGCAATTTTGTTTTCATATTTGACCCTGAGATGAGTTTCGGACAGCATATTTGTGTTGTAACCAAGGCTGCCTATTGCAAGCTCTGTAACATTGCCCAACTTTACTTTGTCTTAGCTCAGCCACTGTTGAAATGACCATTTAGGGTTTTGATACCTCTAGACTTGATTCCAGTACACTCCTAGATGGCCTCCCACATTCTACTACACAGAAATGTAGAAAATCAGAGTAGGAATAAGCCATTCAGCCTTCAAGTTTGCACTGTCATTCAATATAATCATGGCGGATCATCCAACTCAGTGCCTTGTTCACACTTTTGCCCCATACCCTTTGATCCTTTTAACATTATAATCCAGTCAAACTCCTTGAAAACATTCAATGTTTTGGTTGCAACTCACCACCCTGAAAAATAATTCTTCTCAGCTCTATCCTAATTGGCCTGCTCCATGTCTATAAACCATCAATAAAGATGCATGGGACAAATCTTGCCATTTTTGGCAAAGTATTAATTTCAGGAAGTTACATGGAGGTTTTCAAGTCATGGTCCATGGCAAATTCTCTCAGTCTTGTGTTACTCACTGCATTGATTGTATATCTAGGCTCTATGGTGCCTTCTTTATTCAATCATGTAGCAACAGAGACAGAAGTGCGTGCTGCTTCTGAGATCTTGCACAATTCATGCCTCTGCTATCATAGTTAAACCCCAGCTCTCACTACTGCAAAGGATGCAAACAAGGAGTTGCACTTCAGTCTTTTCAATGGTTTGAATAATATCTAGCACAAAGGAAGATAAAACGAAAACAGAAATTATTGGAGAAACTCAGCAGGTCTAGCAGCATCTTTGCAGAGAAAGCAGAGTTAACATTTTCAATTCCGTGACTCTTCTGCAGATCATCAAATCCCTACAGTGTGGAAACAGGCCATCCAGCCCAACAAGTCTACACTGATTCTCCAAACAGCATCCCACCCTATCTGTAAACCCTGCCTTTCCCATTGCTAATCCACCTAACTAACACATTCCTGGACACAATGGGCAGTTTAAGAACAATGGAAATTACAGCACAGGAATAGGCTCTTAGGCCCTCCAAGCCTGTGCTGATCCAGATCCTCATGTATGTTAAGATACATCTTAAATCACATTATCGTGCCCACCTCTACCACCTCTGCTGGTAACGCATTCCAGGCACCCACCACCCTCTGCATAAAGAACTTTCTTCACATTTCTCCCTTGAACTTTTCTCCTCTCACCTTGAACTCGCGACCCCTAGTAATTGAGTCCCCCACTCTGGGGAAAAAGCTTCATGCTCTCCACCCTGTCTATACCTCTCATGATTTTGTAGACCCTAATCAAGTGACTCCCTCAACCTACATCTTTCTAACTAAAATAATCCTAATCTACCCAACCTCTCTTCCTAGCTAATTCCCATACCAAGAAACATCCTGGTGAACCCCCTCTGCACCCTCTCCAAAGCATCCACATCTTTTTGGTAATGTGGTGACCAGAATTGTATGCAGTGTTCTAAATGTGGCCAAACCAAAGTTCTATTAACTGTGATATGACCTGCCAATTCTTGTATTCAATACCCCGTCCAATGAAGAAAAGCATGCCATATGACTTCTTGACCTCTGTATTGACCTGTGTCACCACCTTCAGGGAACAATGGACCTGAACACCCAGATCTCTCTGTACATCAATTTTCCTCAGGGCCTTTTCATTTACCATATAGTTCGCTCTTGAATTGGATCTTCCAAAATGCATCACCTCACATTTGCTCAGATTGAGCTCCATCTGCCATTTCTCTGCCCACTTCTCCTATCTATCTATATTCTGCTGCATTCTCTGACAGTCCCCTTCACTATCTGCTACTCTACCAATCTTAGTGTCATCTGCAAACTTGCTAATCAGATCCCTTCCTCCAGATCATTTATGTATATCACAGACAATAGTGGTCCCACCACATATTCCTGTGAAACACCATTGGTCACAGTTCTCCATTTTGAGAAACTCCCTTCCACTACTACTGTCTGTCTCCTGTTGCCCAACCAGTTCTCTATCCATCTATCTAGCACACCCTGAACCCCATGCGACTTCACTTTCTCCATCAGCCTGCCATGGGGAACCTTATCAAATGCCTTATTGAAGTCCATGTATATGACATTTACAGCCCTTCCCTCATCAATTAACGTTGTCACTTCCTCAAACAATTCTATTAAGTTTGTAAGACATGATCTTCCCTGCACAAAACCGTGTTGCTTATCACTGATAAGCCCATTTTCTTCCAAATTTAAATAGATCCTATCCCTCAGTATATTTTCAAGCAGCTTCCCTACCGCTGATGTCAGGCTCACTAGTCTATATTTACCTGGATTATCCCTGCTAAACTTCTTAAAAAAGGCGACAGCATTAGCAATTCTCCAGTTCGCCGGGATCTCATCCATGCTCAAGAATGCTGCAAAGATATCTGTTAAGACCCCAAGTATTTCCTCTCTCCCTTCCCTCAGTAACCTGGGATAGATCCCATCCGGACCTGGGGACTTGTCCAACTTAATGCCTTTTAGAATACTCAACACTTTCTCCCTCCTTCTGCTGACTTGACATAGAGTAATCAAAGATCTATCTCTAACCTCAACACCGTCATGTCCCTCTCCTTGGTGAATACCAATGCAAAGTACTCATTAAGAATCTCACAAATTTAGCACGGCCATTCCACCTAGACTGCAAATCTTTGGACAATGGGAGGAAACCAGAGCACCCAGAGGAAACCCACACAGACAGACAGTCACCCAAGGGTGGAATTGAACCCGGGTTCCTGGAACTGTGAAGCAGCAGTGCTAATCACTGAGTCACCATGCTGCCCCAATGGACGTATTAGGAGATTGGAAAAGGTTGTACATAATCTGAATATAATGGAGGTAGCTCACTGGAGGTGGCGGAAATGACATTTTATGATGCAGATGCTGGTGGTGTGGAAAGGGAGGATGAGATGGACCCTATTGGTGTTGTGGAAGGGAAAAGAAGGGATAACAGCAGAAGTGAGGGAAATGGGTCAGATACAGCTGAGGGTCAAGTCAATCTTGGTGGTAGGGAATCCTCAACTGAGGAAAAAAGTGGACATTTCTGAGGCATCCCTGTGAAAGGTGGCATCATCAGGACAGATGTGACAGAGCCAGAGAAATTGGAAATGGAACAGTGTCTTAAAAGGAATTAGAGTGACAGGGTGTATAGTGCAGATAAGTGTGGGAGTCAGTGGGTTTGTAGTGGATATTGATGGCCAGCCTGTCCCCAGAAATGGTAACAGATGTCAGGGTAGTGAAGGGTTACAGATGGAGCAGGGTGAAAATTAGAACTTATCATTTCAGGTGTGTAATGTCATCTAGTAAAAAAATATAGTTTTTAAAAGTGACAGATGAAAATTTGATTTTAATCAAGCTCATGATATGCATGTAGAAATGAGTTGAGACTTTTGTGCAATAACATAGTGATGTTCAATCAGGGCTCGAAATGTTATTTTGGTGAAACTGTCAGTTGACTCCATCTTCATGTTTTGTAACCCATCAAAGTAACGGTGGCTCATTAAATATGATCATAAATAAGCACAGCAGATCTGTTTAAAATCAAACAGCATTCAGTGTAATTGTAGTAAATGTCTACACGCTTGATCATGTTGAGAAAATTAGGATGTTCTTCTGAACTCATGCTAGCAGTATGGAATATTGTCCAATTCCAAAGTGTGCTGTAAGATCACAGTTATACAGATTGCTGCAAGGGAACATCACAATGAGCCCATTAATCTGTACTCAGAAAATCTTTAGGCTGTAGTCAGGTAGTTGGATCCTGACCAGAGAAACCAAGGTCATTGCTCCTTGAGATGCTGCATGCACTTACTGTAAGCATTTCCCCCTCTCTTTTAGAAAATGTCAACACATTAAAGTATGATACCTTTGAGACTGATGATAATGATGTTTGGGAAGTAAGGCAAGGATTATCCTGAAGACTTAAAGATGAACTTTATTAAAATAAGTGCAGAACATCAAAAGAATAGTTTTAAAGTTGTAGTTAAAAGTAATCTTGCCACACTAAGGACTCAAAGCTGGGCAAAACTTGGGAATATATATACTCACCTACTCTACAAGATTATCACGACAGTTGCTCTGACAGTGCCCGGCACTTGTACTTCGGTCTAAGCCTGATGCAGCATTGGAGAGACAACGCATAAGACTGGTGAATATTCATAGACACCTTGAATTAGGTTTTCCAATGGGATCTTGGCAAAATCCCTGGAGAAAAAGCAAAAACAACCAAAAACAGCTATTGGAGTTGTTTGAGAGTTCTGTTGGTTCATACAGAAGACAAAAAGGACCCTACTGAAGTTCAGAGTTTATTATTAAACTACACAGTCATACCTAACCTTTACCTACTAAACTTTACTAGTATGCTCATAAAAATGTGTTCCCCCCCGCCCCCACCCCCCCATTGGTTGGAAAATACCAGTAGCACCACCACAAGCCCCAGGTGGCACATGCAATTTAAAGGGAGGTATGGAGAAGTGATCCCAAGAGAGTGATATAGAGGATTGGAAATCACATGGTGCTAGCTTTTATTTATGAAAAGTTATAATTTTTCCATAAACAGTGAGGAGCCAACGATTTCATTCACTGAGTCCAAAACTCCAAGTCCTTTCTCAGCAAATCAAATGAAACTCCTTTGTATCCAGAACTGATCAATATACATGTATTTAGGGGATCTAATTTACTGTAATCACATTCTACATTAAGGGAATCAAATTGATCAATGCGGTTCTTTAAAATTGCTTCTGAAAATCTTTGTGCATAACTAACCATTAATGCCACCTTGTGATAGAAAATGTCAGTACACCTTGATATTTCTGAAGTTTAACAAAAGATGGGGCATTTTACTGAAATTGTCAGTCAAGTGGGCACAAGTGCCAGACAAAGATGTGATATCCCCTGGACTTGATTTCCCCTCTCCTTTTATTCCTATACTGCCCCAAAGCAGAGATGGCTGGATGCGACGTGCTGTAGCTTATGATGTGGGAGCTGGCTGATCCCATTGTGAACGGCAGTGACCACATCTGCAGCAAGTGTTGGTTGCTGGAAAAACTCCAGATCAGAATTGATGATCTGGAATCTGAGCTTCAAACACTGCAGCACATCCAGGAGGGGAAGTGTTACTTGGACACTTTGTTTCAGGAGGCAGTCACACTCGGTAGATTAAGTAATTCAAATTCAGTTAGTGAACAGGGACAACAGGATGTGACTGTATGTGAGGCAGGTGGGGGGGCGGGGGTTCTGAGTTCAGGAGCAGAGGAGCCTCAGCCCTTGACCTTGTCCAACAGGAATGAGATTTTTGCTCACTGTACGGATGTACACCATGGTGCAGAAGGCCAATAAAGACGGGGGAGCAAAAAGAAAAGTAGTTGTTATAGGGGATTCTATAATTAGGGGGACAGATAGTATCCTTTGCGAGCTGGATCAGGAGTCCCCCATGGTGTGTTGCCAGGGTGCAGGACATCTCCAACCAGCTTGAAAGAATTTTGGAGCAGGAGAGGGAAGATCCAGATGTTGTGGTCCACGTTGGCACTAATAACAAAGGCAAGGCTAGGAAGGAGGACCTGTTTGGGGATTATCAAGCACTAGGAAGGAAACAGGTCCTTGAGGGTCATAATCTCTGGATTACTGCCTGATCCACGTGCTAAGTAATATAGGGATAAGAAAATTAGGGAAGTACACATGTGGCTAAGAGATTGGTGTAGGAAAGAGGAATTCCATTTCTTAGGACGTTGGCATCAGTTTTGGAATTGGGGCAATCTGTACTGATGCAACGGTCTCCACCCGAAGTGATCTGGAACCAGTATTCTAGCGAAAACAATAATTAGGCTGGTCACTAGGACTTTAAACTTGAGTCGGGGGGGAAGGGAAAGGACAAGTGACAGGGAGTATGGAGTCAAGTAGAAAGATAAGCAGCAGGTTAGCATGTGTGCAGGGTGTAAGTTCAAGGTAGACTAGGAATGAAATGAAAAGGAATGATAATGTAGGACATATTACTAGAGATGCTGGAAATCATGAGGATAAGAAAATTATCATTAAGGCACTTTACCGGAATGCTTGTAGTATTTGTCACAGAGTTACAAGAGTTAACAGAGTTAGCTGGGATGTTAAATGTCTTCAAGGCAGAGATTGATAAATTCTTGATCTCGCAAGGAATCAAGGGCTATGGGGAGAGTGGGTACGTGGAGTTGAAATGCCCATCAGTCACGATTAAGTGGCAGAGTGGACTTGATGGGCCGAATGGCCTTACTTCCACTCCTATGTTTTATGTTCTTATGTTTTTCACAAGAAATATTCAGTGTTTAAAATATGTCACTGCATGAAATTAAAGCAGTATCTTCTTGTTTTAGATTATTCTAATAAGTTTGGTTATGTCTGTTAAAAGATCGATTCTAAACATTGAATTACTATTGAATTATGCTTGTTTCTTCCTGCCCGAATAGACCTGTAATTGGATTATCAAATTCCACTGGAAATCAAATCAGAAAATGCATGAAATACACCTGAAGCCTCTTTGAAGGGGAATGGCAAATTGGCTAGGGACAAATGTTTCAGAACATATTCATACATTTCAGTAATATTTTAAATATTGAAATATTTGAAACAAACAATCCAATGTCTAAAATATACAGAATGCTTTCCTTTTCGGGAAGAGACATAAAATGCATACACCATTAAGCTGGAATTGTACAAACATGGTTATGTCACAGCAGGAGCAACAGTTTTCATAGAACATAAAACAGTGCAACTCTGAAGTCGACCCTTTGCTCCATGATGCTATGCCGAACATGACATCAAATTAAACTAATCCCTTTTGCCTTTCCTTGGTCCATATCCCTCCATTCCTTATATATTCATGTGCTTATCTGAAAGCCCCTTAAACGCCCCTATTGTATGTGCCTCCATCACCACCTCAGCAACGAGTTCCTACCACAAAAATAACTTTCCCCTCATGTCCCCTTTGAACTTACCTGCTCTCACCTTAAACGCATGCCCCCTAATATTATACATTTCAACCCTGGGAAAAAGGATTCTGCCCATCTATCCTATCTATGCATCTCAATTTTATAGACTTCTATCAAGTTGCCCCTCAACTTCCGCCACTCTAGAGAAGAAGACCCAAGGTTTCTGGCTTCTCCTGATAGTACATGCCCTCTAATTTATGCAGCATCCTGGTAAACGTCTTCTGCATCTTCTCCAAAGCCCCCACATCCTTCCTCTAAAAGGTGGTGATTAGAACTGAATGTAATAGTCCAAGTGTGACTTAATCAAAATCTTATAAAGCTGCAACATGACATCTTGACTCTTGCACTTAATTCCCTGACCAATAAAGGCAATAATGCCATATGCCTTCTTTATCACACTATCTATTTGCGTTGCTACTTTCAGGGAGCTATGGACTTGTACTGAGAGATCTTGGGGTTAATCAATGCTGCTCAGGGTCCTGCCAGTAACTGCATACTTTTCCTTAACATTCGATCTCCCAAAGTGCAGTACCTCACACTTACCCAGATAAAACTCCATATACCATTTATCTATCTATATCTGCAACTGATCTATATCCTGCTGTATCCTTTGACAACCTTCTACACGATTCACATTGTCTGCAAACTTACGAACACACCCATCTGCATTTTCATCCAAGTATGTATATCCAGTATATATCCAGCAGAGAAACACCCTTCCATCACTACCTTCTGTCTTCTACTGGCAAGCTAATTTTGAATCAATGCGGCCAAGTCACCGTGGACCCTATGCATCTTAATCTTCTGGATGCATCTACCATAAGGGATCTTGTCAAAAGCCTGACTAAAATCAATGTTAACAACATGTCTACTGTCATCGATCACCTTTGTCACCTCCTTGAAAAATTCAATCAAGTTAGTAAGTTATGACCTGCTCTGCACACAGCCATGCTGACTGTTTCTACTTAGGCTGTGCTTTTCCAAATGCGTATAAATCCTATCTTTAAGAATTCTCTGCAGTAGCTTCCCAGCCATCAATGTGAGATCCTCCGGTCTATAGGTTTCCTGGGTTATTCCTATCTCCCTTCTTGAATGAGGAAGAACATTAGCTTCTCACCAGTCCTCCAGGACCTCTCCAGATCTTAGTCAAGGCCCCAGCTATCTCCCCTCTCATCTCTCTCAATAACCTGGGTTGGATACTATAGAGCCCTGGGAACTCATCCACCATAATATTCTTCCAAAAGACCCAATGCCACTTCTTTATTAATTCAAAATACCCATGTTAGCATGCTCCACACAAACCTCACTATCCTCCATAACGTTCTCCTGAGTGAATACCATCACAAAGTACTCATTCAGGTTCTCGCCCACATCCTCTGCCTCCAAGCCCAAATTCCCTCCTTTATCTTTGAGTGGTCTTATCTTCTCCCTGGCTATCCTCTTATTTTTAATATATATATATATAGAATGTCTTGGGAAACCTCTTTAACCCTACCTGGCAAGATCATTTCACGGCCCCTTCTTGTTCTCCTACTTCCTTGCTTGAATTCTTTCTTGTTTTCTTTATACTTCGGACAGGTCCTGTCTGATTTTAGCATCAGAAATCTTCCACATGCTTTTTTTTCCTTTGTGACAAAATTCTTAACTTCCCTTGTTATCCAAGGATGCCTTATCTTGCCATCATTGTCCTACCTCCTTCCTAAAACATGCTGCTCCTTAACTCTGATCAGCAGGTCTTTAAACAACTCTTATATGTCAAATGTAGACTGGCCTGATAACAATCCAACCCAAATAACACACCTTAGCTCCTGCCTAATATGTACATAATTTGCCCTCCCTCAATTTAGTACCTTCCTTATTCGTAGCAATCTGAAAACTTACCGTTCAGACCAATGCACTATAGAAAAGATGTGATTGCATGAAAGAGAATACAGGGGAAATTTACAACGATATTGCCTGAGCTGGAGAATTTTAGTTAGGGGGGGGGAGATTGAATTAAATTGGATTATTTTCTTTTGAATAAACGAGGCTGAGGGATGACCTTAAGGTGGAGAGCTAGGAAATGGGATTAAACTAGGTGAATTGCTATACCCAAACCTTGCTGCCTGCTACCTCCATCAGAAATATGATCTAGGTAGCAAAGCTCAATGTCGACCCTTACATATGCTGCTGGTTAAGACTCTTAAGTGGCCAATTAAAAACCACAGCCTTCTACCAGTGGCAGATGGAGCTATCTCCATGCAGTTTTCCCGATAGCTGCTGCACTGTGGGCACTTTATCACATTGAGTGGGCAGGGAAGTAAGGTACCCCAAATCAAAAGTAATTATTGCCTGATCAAGGGACTGGAGAGCAAGCAGGAGCACTTGAAGTCACGCCCCTGTATTTACTTCCCAATACTCTGGTCCCCTCTCTCCATGCAACCCCCAAGAGACTGCAGAGTCCTCCACAATCCTGGGACTGAGTGCGTCTTCTGGCAGCATCCATGGCCTCATCTGAGTTTCAGCCTCTGACTGGCAGTCACACTGAGTTGGTCTTGCATCCCAGGATCATGATTCCAGGTGAAGGCTTCTCCCATTGCATCCACCACTACCTGAAGGAAAAGCTAGAAAAACCTGTTAATGACAAACACTTTTCTGAATCATCTTGTATTCCTCAAAAGAAAGCTCCAGTAGGTGCATATCACATGACAACTTGTATTTTAGTGATTTTCTCCTCTCAGAGATTTGTGCTTTGGTGGGCAGTCCCAGGAGGAGGTAGTGTCTGTCCTACACTGGCTGGCAGGATCCACTGATGCCACAATATGATACTGCCCTTAAAGTGTATTAAGAGGGATCTAGAGAGATTCGATAGAATGGTCTTATTGTCCTTTGTTGAGGGGGTATGCAGCTAAATAGGGGATATGGGGATAACGGTCAGAGTTAGCTTAAGAGGTAGAAGGTGTAAGAGGAGTTTTGAGAGGAATTTGTTTTGCTTAGAGGGTGTTGGTGATCTGGTATTTATGGTTTTTATCCCCGCCAAAGACAACTTCTAATAACTTGTGTTTGACATCTGTTCCAGAATGTGGTACTAGGCAAGGGTTGTTGGAGGTAATTCACTGTTTCAATCCTCCTTTAAAAAAGAACAAAAACAGAGTTCTATAGTGCACAAGATTTAGCAGAAGAGCTCATCATTCAGGAGAATTCATGGAAAATTCCATTATGTGATAGTAACCAGATAATCTGATTGTGGTATAGATATTGTCCAGGACACCTAATAAGATAACTCCACTGCTTTTCTGCAAATTAATGCCATAGGATTATCTTTACATACATCTGAGAATGCAAATGGGGACTTGGTTTAATTTCCTATCTGCAAAATAACACCCTCACCAACTCAGCACACCAAGTATACATTGCTGGATATTTTGTGCTTGTCCTGAAGTTGGACTTGAAACCGCAAGCTAATGACTCAAAGCAATGGTGTTACTGAGTTGAGCACAAAAGTAAAATATGATAGATACTGGAAGTCTGAAAATACAAGTGAAAACGCTCAAGACACTCACTAGCTTGGGTGGCATCCACAGACAGACAAAACTGATGTTCCATCCCTAAAATTTCCAATTTTGATGAAGGGTCAGCAACTTGGAACAAGTCTAAACAAGGATGGAAGATGTAAAAAAGTTGGGAATGAACAAGGAAGAGGGAAGGTTGGTACTAAAGTAGAAGGCAAGAGAGTTTTAATGACAAAATGAGTGACAGTGCAGTAATTTTGGAGCAAGCTATTGTAGTAGATCAAGCAAAGAAACAACAGCTGGATCTTGAAGATGTGTGCAAGATAACAGAAGGCAAAGATAGTAACCATAATTGTTTAGATTGTTCAGGAATCGGTTAACTGAAGATAGTCGTAGAACACAAGTGAAGCAGCTTCTATTGGCAAAATTGAAATATTACATTGCATGGGCATCAATTTATAAAACAAAAATTATTTAAGCTGAGATTTTACTAGCATATCAGAACTGCAAGATTACAGTTATGAAAATGTGCTGACAAAATGAGTTCCTCTATTTACTAGAAAACATAAGGTTTAGGAAAGGTTCCAAAGATGACTTCAGTGGTTCAACCAGTCTAACAAGGACACCAATACCCCTTCAAAGTCTTGAGTAATAAAGTGGGTTGGGTGAAAGTCATCTAAGTTCCATCTTGACAGAACTTGGCCTGAAAGAGGCATTTCCTGGTTAACATTGTCACATAAAACATAGAGTCAGAGAGATGTATAGCATGGAAACAGACCTTTCGGTCCAACCCGTCCATGCCAACCAGATATCCCCCTAAATCTATGCCCTCTAGTTCTGGACTCTCCAACCCCAGGGAAAAGACTTTGTCTATTTATCCTATCCATGCCTCTCATAATTTTGTAAACCTCTAAAAGGTCACCCCTCAGCCTCTGACACTCCAGGGAAAACAGCCACAGCTTGTTCAGCCTCTCCCTGTAGCTCAGATCCTCCAACCCTGTCAACATCCTTGTAAATCTTTTCTGAACCATAGTTTCACAACATCTTTTCGATAGGAAGGAGACCAGAATTGCATGCAATATTCTAACAGTGGTCTAATCAATATCCTGTACAGCCTCAACATGACCTCCCAACTTCTGTACTCAATACTCTGACCAATAAACAGATATTTGAAATAGAAGGTTTGAAATCTATATAGGGAAATGGCAAAGAAGTGGGATGAGAGCTGAAAATAAAACAAAAGAGCTGGTGAACAATACAAGATTATATGTTAGTCCAAACGTGATTTCACCAGGACCCAAGACAGTTTTAAAAATGATTTTTCAGATTATATACCCCATTCATCTTGCCAGGTAACCGTATGTTTGTTTTTTTTCCTCACAGCCTGGGGATATTGTGCTGATGGCTTTAGTGATGTGTCTATTAACTTGCAAGATTTTCATGGCCAGAGACCAAGTTATCATGGGATTTATAAGTCATGATGTGACATGATTTAAGCGATTCTTCTGCTAGAGTAAAGCTGATTAGAACTTTTGGAGATACTTTTCTTGACATGACTTGTGTGCTTTGTTTGCTGTTTGAATTATATGAAAATTTGTGTAATCACCTTTAAGGGACATCTGCCATTGCATTTGCTTTTTGATGGAAGGAGGAGGGATGAGTGGAAGGTGTGTGCTTGGTGGAATTCACAATTGTCCAGAGTCCATAAGCTCATTAAAACATACTCATAGTTCTCAGAGGCAGAAAATTCCAACATTTGCCCCCTCCACCCCTCCATCATAGAGCATGAAGAGCATTTGGCCCAAACTGGTCCCTGCTGACCAAGATGTCCATCCATGCTAACCCCATTTCCCTGCAGTTAGCACATATTGTATTTGTCCAAATGTCTTTTAAAGGTTGTTAATGTACCCACCTCAACCACTTCCACTGGCAGCTCATTCCATGTGCAAACCACCCTCCATGTAAAAAGGTTGCACCTCAGGTTCCCTTTTATTCTTTCCCCTCTAACCTTCTGCACAACAGCTCAAAGACTGACTGTTTGGATACAGTGGTGACCTCATATTCATTTGTCTTGTCACTGCCCTCAGTAATGTGACTGCATAATCCAACTACTATTGGATGCGTCCATCACATGATTGAAGTCCTCAAATAATAGTTCAGATGCATGGTAATGCTAGTAGCATGCTGCAATATAATCAGAGAAAAATGTTGGACTAGAAGCTTTGATGTGAGCAAATCCAGCTGCCGACAGCAATAATTTTGTTCCTGTTATGGTTGGTGAGACTTAAATGGATTTCTGGTCTGAGAGGGTCAGGACATTTTGGAATTCTTGCCATCAAAAATGCGAGGTGTTATATTTTGATAAGACAAACTAGGACAGGACTTACATAGTTAATGGTAGGGTGCTGGGGAGTGTTGTTGATCAGAGACCTAGGGTTACAGGTATTTAGTTCTTTGAAAGTGTGTTACAGGTAGACAGTGCTGAAGAAGGCATTTGACATGCTTGCTTTCATTGGTCAGGACATTGAGTACAGGATTTGGAATGTTATTTTACAGCTGTACGAGACTGTCAGGGTGACCTCATAGAGGTTTATAAAAACATGAGGGGCATAGGTAAGGTGAATAGCCAAGGTCTTTTCCCCTGAGTAGCGTAGTCTAAAGGAGAGAAGTGAATGTTATGGACCAGGCCAGACCCCCTCAAAACATTTCAAGCTGTTTTTAGATAGGATAGAATCCCTACAGTGTGGAAACACACAATTAAGCCCAACAAGTCCACACCAACCCTCCAAAACAGTATCCCACCCAAACCCATTCCTTTACATTTACCCCTGACTAACGCTCCAAATCTACACATTCCTGAACAATATGGGCAATTTAGCATGGCCAATCCACCTAACTTGCTCCTCAGTCGGAGGAAACTGGAACACACGGATAAAACCCACACGGACACGGGGAGAAAGTGCAAACTCCACACAGACAGTCGCCCAAGGCTGGAATCAAACCCGGGTCCCTGGTGCTGTGAGGCAACAGTGCTAACCACCGAGACACCCACCCACTATAAGGTGGATGTTCCAGGACTGATGCAGCTCGTCAAACCACTGTTTTAAACAAAATAGAATGAATGGCTGAATGAAACACAAACAAAAAGGAACTGAATTTGGAATAACTTAATCTATCTGAAAATCTATTCGACTCAAATGCAACTTAATGATGCTGTCCCAAATAGATTAGATTAGATTACATTACAGTGTGGAAACAGGCCCTTCGGCCCAACAAGTCCACACCGACCCGCCGATGCGCAACCCACCCTTACCCCTACATTTACCCCTGACCTAACACTACGGGCAATTTAGCATGGCCAATTCACCTGACCTGCAGATCTTTGGACTGTGGGAGGAAACCAGAGCACCCGGAGGAAACCCACGCAGACACGGGGAGAATGTGCAAACTCCACACAGTCAGTCGCCTGAGGCGGGAATTGAACCCGGGTCTCCGGGGCTGTGAGGCAGCAGCGCTAACCATTGTGCCACCATGCCGCCCATAAATACTTGCAACATTCCCATAAACACCCCCTTGACAAAAACAGGTAAAATCCAGCATAGGTTCTTACAGGAGAGCTGTCACATAGAGAGAGAGAATCAGCACGGAATTTCTTCTTTGGGTCCCCAGCAGCTTCCCTGGGTTCCCAGCTAAAACTTGACCAGCAGCTGAAAACAAAACTGCTTACTAAAACCAAACCAAACCCTGAGCTGGGAGAATTGGCCACTCCCCTTTCATTCTACAAGTGTTCTAAAAAACAACAAAAGCCTTTTCAAGTTGACATATCAGAATCTCTGCCTTTGCGCTCCCCTTGGAATAAGAAACAAGGGCAACATAACCTCATTAAAGAAGCAGCATAATCACAGGAAAGATTGAAAAGGGACCTAAGTGGCAACTTTTTCACACAGAGGATGGTGCGTATGTGGAACAAGCTGCCAGAGGAAGTGGTAGCGATGGGTACTATAATTGTTAAAAGACATTTGGACAGGTACATGGGTAGAAAGGTTTCAAGGGATATGAGCCAAATGCTGGCAAATGGGATCAACTCAGTTCAGGAAAACTGGTTGGCATACATGAGTTGAGCCAGGAAAGGGCCTAAATCCATGCTTGATCACTCTATGACAGATCGCATAAATTCAATTTAGCAGCCTTACAGATCTAAGGGAGCGCAGTCGAATGATCCGAGTGGAAGAATCACTTACTTTCCTAGACTGTGAAAGGTGAAGAAAATGATTGAGTCAGAAAACTGCATGGTCCCAAAATATCCATAGAGATGCATTTATGTAGCAACAAGTGTTCCCCTTTTGAGGCATAGTTACAAGAATCATTGATGTCATAACACATTCCCTGCTTAACTACTAAGTGTACGTTCCATGCTTAAAGAATCCTAGTTAAGTTGATTTATCCAACATATTTTAGAAGTCCCCACAGATTTAGCTTAGACAAAATCCATTATTTTATGAATACTTGCCACTTGAAATCTGCATCTTTGTTCTGGTTCAACAAATCTAGAAGATGTATAACCTTCAGTTTTGTTCTGGCCTTTGTCTTTGTCACCCTCATCTACCCTTGCTCATAGCATTGTCTTCCCTCCATACAATCTACAGAAAAACAGAACATTTAGGAGCAGGAGTAAGCCATTTTACCCTTGAGCCTGTTTTGCTATTCGATAATAAGCCTCATTCAATTGTAGCCTCAACTCCACCTTCCTGTTTATTCCACCAATACACTTGACCATTAAAAATCTAACTCAGCCTTGAATATACTCAATGACCCATCTGTCACTACTCTCTAATGAAGAGAATTCTACAACCTAATGACTCAATGACAGAAACAATTGCTTCTCATGTCTGTCATGAATGGCATACTCCCATTGATTAAATCCTTCTGTCCCACTCCTGGATTTCCCGTTGGGAAAAAATATCTTTCTAGGATTTAGTCTGCCAAGTCTTTTGGAGAGGCCTACACTTGGATGACTCTGGAGAGAGATTATTTTAAATATCAGAAATTCTGGTCTCCCTGTTATGGGAAGGACATTATTAAGCTGGAGAGGGTGCAGAAAGATTCACCAGAATGTTGCCGAGAATGAGTTTGAGTTACAAGGACAGGCTGGATAGACTGGAACTTTTCACTGGACTGCAGGAGGTTGAGAGGTGACCTTATAAAGGTTTATAAAATAATGAGAAGTATAGAGAAAAGGTGAATGGCAGGTGCCTTTTCCCTAGGTTGGAGAATTTCAAGACTAAGGGGTATGTTTTTAATTGAAGGGAGAAATATTTAAAAAAGACTAGGGTTTTTTTTTCAAAAACAGAATGTGGTTCATGTGTGGAATGAAATTCCAGAGAAAGTGGTGGATGTGGGTACAATTACAACATTTAAAAAGATATTTAGGTAAGTACATGAATAAGAAATTTTTGGATGACTATAGACCAATCGCAGACAGGCAGGACTTGTTTAGTATGGAATTATGGTCAGAATAGACTGATTGGACTGATGGTTTGTTTCTGTGTTGTATGATTCTATGACTTTAAGTCCATTCAGGATCTTTTATGTTTCAATAAGCTCACCTCTCATTCTTCTAAACTCCAATAAGTAGAGGACTTACCTGCTGAACCTGAACTGCTATTACCTAATGCTGGACATCGCAATAAGACATACCTTTTAGGTTTCTCTCAGGACTTAAGAACCTGCAGAAGTACCAAGTTTCCTATCTCCTAATTCAAAATGCCCATGGGGAGTGCATTTCACATGGTCAGATTGCCTCAGTTATACAAATAATGGATAAACCAACTGGAATGACTTCTCTAGATGATCATTGTTCTCTATTTGCTCATGTATAAAATTGTATCTTTGTTTGTTATTTCATTTAATTTAAAAAGGTGTTCAAGCCACAAATTAAAGATGTGTAAATGCTGTGTGGTGCAAATTGTTCTGCACTGGAGAACACAGTTATGATTATTTATTGGAGAAAACCTAGATAATAGCCATCAAATGTGAAATATGTATCATTTGTTCATTTTATGAAGTTTCATGACCTCACAGTTGGTGTGATTAAAGTCAATAGTACTCACTCCACCACAAATCGCCTTTTAAATCAATTTGGTTTGGAGTTAAAATAGAGACAGTATTGAATTGAAATCAAAATGATTAATTTGACATTGGTAGTCCAGTTTGTGAATTGTGATTTTTATCAAACAATTGAATTCTTACCTCAAGTGATTCATTTTAGCTCTAAATTTATTTGTAAATCTATTATTTTTTCTATTTTTAAAACTCAGAGTTAGAGATAGTCTTGAATAATTTCCATTAGATTAGATTTTTTTTGTCACATGTACCTGAGTGCAAGAGTACAGAGAAAATTGTAGAGTGGCCACTCTGCAGCACTATCATGGAATATGATAGTTAAAATTAACAACAAGAGCTGAAATTAAAGCAGAAACACATGCTATTCCTGAAATAAAAATTGAATCAGTTCATAATTGCAGAAAGACCTCAGTTACCATTAAAAAAGTAAGTAAACTCCTTAATGGTCTGTTTGGTAAGACATAAACAAGTATGGTGTTCATTCACATAGGTTTTAGCCCCAGTTTATACAAATCATAAAGTGATGAAGATGCAACTGTTCATCTCAATTAAGGATTTGATGTGCTAAATGGCCTACTCAGGGCCTTGGTGACTATCTGAAAGATCTTTGAATTAAGGGAGAAGAAAAATCAGCTGGTGTTTTCATTCATGAATTGATCATATGAAGATTCAACATTTCTCCCATGCAGATGAGCTGTTAAGATTCCTGTTGCAAAAAGATATTGGCCAAAGTAGATTTTCTGGGGGGAATTTCAGTTCACTGATTTCTGTTGGGAGTCTGGTGGATTTTGCAGCAGGACTAGGGAGAGGGTGGGGCAGTGGGATGCATTGGTAAGAGCTGTGCAGAAAAGAGGAGGGAGTTCAAGGGAAAGTGCCTGCTGCAGGCTTTGAGTGACTGCAACACTGAAACTTGGCCTCCAGGCACTTGAGGATGGTTAATTGATAAGAAATAAGAAAATAATTTTCCTGTAATTGATTGTCTTGGGAGCAAGAACATTCCACTTCATTTTCCACAACGGAAGACTCCCCTAACTGGTTGACATGACACTCAGTTGTGTCCAATCCACTTCGTGCACTTCATTCTTCCCCATTCTTTCTTGAACAATGATAGAGTTCCCATTGCCCTCAAATTTGACCTCACCAGTCTTAGCATTCCACCATATCTATCACCATCAACAGGATACCATTACTGAGCACATCTTCCCCTCCATTGTCAGTTTTACACTGGTAGGTTCCCTCCACAATATCCTGGTCCATTCTGACAGCTCTTCACATCCCTCCATAGCACATTACATACAATTTCAGAGGATGTGGTAATTGCTCAATATCTTTCTTCACCCTCACTGTCAAGGTGTCAAACTTACCTTTACTTGAACATTTAAAAAAAAGGTCTATAGTACGTGCTAACCATTGGGAGACTTATTCTACATTGATAAGAAAAAATGCAGATCTACTGAAGGAACAATACCTCATTTTCAGCTGAGGGCCTTCGGGCCTCAACATTACATTCAACAACATCAGACTATGAACATTTTTCTCCATTTCAGGTAAACCCCCTCCCTCCACTCTGCATCTTATTTGCATGGGTTTGTTGTCAGAGCTATTTTATGCTATAAACACCTACCATTAACACCCATTCTGCATTCTATATCTCTCCTCTAACATCATTATCACTCCCTTTGCCTTTTACTCTGGGCACTCTCACCATCTGTTCCAAAAATAAAGGCATAGTAGGCTGTTAGTAAGGACAATAAAGACAAAATAAAACCCTGCAGTTCTGAAGAATGGTCATGGGACCTGAAATATTGGTTGTTTTTCTCCCCCACAGATGCTGTCAAACCTGCTGAGTTTCTCCAGATATTTCTGGTTTTGCTTTAATGACGACAATTGGCTACCCAGTCTTCGGGACAGGCAGACATGTTAGTGTTCACTTCACCTCTGATAATATGGCCCGGGGCAAGATGAAGCTGGCAAACCAGCGCAATGCTGGGTGACATGAATTTATATGTCCACATGCTTCAGTGCCTCTCCTGGCCAGGGCACAAACATTTAGCAATGGAATCATATCCATTCTCTCAATTCAATTTTTTTTTTCTCTTTGTCACTTCTAATTTGGTATTGAATTTATCCACACTAATTTACACTTCCTTCTTAAACTTGGTCCTGTTTATTTCACACTCCTTCAACCTGATTGGTTTAAGAGATATACAGTTTCATTGCTCTATTCACTCAGGTCTCAGATGCAGTTTTCTGTGGTGATATTGTCAACTTGTACTTTGAGTACCTTGACACCAAATATAAAATGGGGAGAAAGTGAGGTCTGCAGACGCTGGAGATCAAAGCTGAAACTTTATTGCTGGAACAGCACAGCAGGTCAGGCAGCATCTAGGGAACAGAAGATTCGACGTTTCGGGCACATGAAGAAGGGCATGTGCCCGAAACGTCGAATCTTCTGTTCCCTAGATGCTGCCTGACCTGCTGTGCTGTTCCAGCAATAAAGTTTCAGCACCAAATATAAAATGTACAAGGACGAGCCTAACCAACATTGCACTGTCAACGTTAGCTGGAAATATTCCAGGAGATGTTGATGGTAAACTGGTGGAAGTGATATCACGGAAAAAGTGTTGCATGAGTGAGCTATAAGGGAGAACAAGACAGGATCATTTTAGTCAAGAAAAAGGTACTTGCAGAGAATTTGGACAACAACTGAAGTTTAAGGAAATGAAAAAGCCTCATTTCCTTTCATGGGGCTTAATGCAAACATGAAAAAAATATGAAATGCAGGAACAAAATAAAACAAATCTGTCTTTTCTCTCTACCTCTTTTTACAGAAAAGTGGTGACCTAAGCTCCAGGTCTCACGGATTACATTGCATTGATGCTTGCACCCGATCTCAATGAAAATCCAGTCCAATCCAATCCCTTTGCAAACTGCCAATATCCCAGCTAATTGGAATTCCCTTAGTGTTTTATTTGGTTTGAGGTTTCAATTTCATTATGTGGCACTGCCTTGGATGTGATGTGACTGCACAAGTTATAAATTTCTTTCCCTTCTTAGTGATTACTACTGATGATTAGTTTGTCCAGCTGTGGCTCAGAAGGATGCATTAGTATCAGTTTACATTTTATGTCAACCCTCTGCCAAGTTTGTAATCAGATCACCATTTTCAAATTTATTTGCCTAACATATTGTCTTCAAATCTCTCTAACATACTTAGTAGACCACCGGGAGATAAATACTGATTCTAGTAAACTCTCAGCCAGTCGGGATGAATTGACCACGCTAAACAGTAGTTGATGTTAGATGTCCTGTTAGAACAGTCTTAAGCATACAAATGTTTAATTTCATGAAATGAACAGTAGATGGCTCTATTTTGCAGTTTGTAAGTCTCCACTTTTTGCTCTCCAAAGGGAATCTTTCTGGCATGATCATTTGATTTTCTCAATGCCCATGTTGTTCATTTGCTGGGAAGTTTTCACCCTAGTAAGCGTATGAGGGGATTAAATTATATTTCGTTTAGGTATGGTTAGTTGTAAAAGGCGTTTTGATCTTCCTTCTTGTGCTACCACTAAGAATCACAACTCATTAACCCTTGTCAGCTATTACTCCTTGTGCATGATCAGAGAGATCTTGAACTCTCATTAACACATTAATACATGAACAGTTCATGTTCAATTTTGGATTGGCTAAGTTTTGTCTGCCCAATTCCTGATTGGATTCTTTAAATGAAATTAATTAAAATTCTTACTGATACCACTTCCTATGTCTCCTAATTTATTCTCTGATATGTCAATCCCTTGCAAGATTAACTCGTTTGCAACTGCTTGTCTGTCTTAGCTTACCGACTCAATAGATTTTTATAAGGGGCCACCAACAAACAATTTACGCCTGCCTTGAGTATGTAAGTCACCTTCCAGAGTCTGAAAAATTGTGTGTATTCTGCTGTGAATAAAATGGGTGGAGGAGCGAGTGGAATAGATACTGAATTTCTGGGGCATGGGACAAAAGGTGATATTCATGGTAGTACAGGAGAAACCTATATTGCAAACTTGATATTAATGCCACACATGCGTAGTCAAAAATAGGTTGACTTTACTGAGAGTAAACCCATGCAAACAAGACAGGGAACCAGTTCCTTGCCATTTCCATGCACCATCTTGCTGCCATGCGAGCATTTCCAGTGAAGCTTAACACTAGCTGGAGAAACTGGATTAGTGGTGCTGGAAGAGCACAGCAGTTCAGGCAGCATCCAAGGAGCAGCGAAAGGCTTTTGCCCGAAACGTCGATTTCGCTGCTCCTTGGATGCTGCCTGAACTGCTGTGCTCTTCCAGCACCACTAATCCAGAATCTGGTTTCCAGCATCTGCAGTCATTGTTTTTAACTAGCTGGAGAAACAGCAGCTCATTTTCTGCCTAGAAACTTTACAGCCTTCAGGCCCCAACATGGAGTTCAACAATTTCATATCATGATCACTGTCCTCCATCTTGAGGACAACTCATTTCCCTTTCTGCTACCCCCTCTCCCCCCACAACATCATCTTGTTTGCATGGGTTTACGCTCAGTGACATCTACACAGTCTCAAATATTCACATCTATCATTAAACACCAATTTGGATCATCTCCTTACTATCATCAGTGGTCACTTTGCCTTTTACCCTGGACAAAAGGGCTTATGCCCGAAACATCGATTCTCCTGCTCCTTTGATGCTGCCTGACCTGCTGCGCTTTTCCAGCAACACATTTTTCAGCTTTTACCCTGGACAACCTCAATATCCATTCCACTCTCTCCTCTTTGGTGAACACCATAAATATAATCCTTTTCCAGTGCCTTCGGTTCTAGTGGGCGGCACGGTGGCACAGTGGTTAGCACTGCTGCCTCACAGCGCCAGAGACCCGGGTTCAATTCCCGCCTCAGGCGACTGTCTGTGTGGAGTTTGCACGTTCTCCCCGTGTCTGCGTGGGTTTCCTCCCTCAGTCCAAAGATGTGCAGGTCAGGTGAATTGGCCATGATAAATTGCCCGTAGTGTTAGGTAAGGGGTACATGTAGGGGTATGGGTGGGTTGCGCTTCGGCGGGGCGGTGTGGACTTGTTGGGCCGAAGGGCCTGTTTCCACACTGTAAGTAATCTAATCTAATCTTTCAAAAAAAGAAATCTTATTAGACTCAAAATTAAACAATATTTCTATCTCCACAGGTGCTGCCTATACCTGAGTTTCTCCAGCACTTTGTTTTATATTTTAGATCTCTAGCATCTACAGTATTTTGTTTTTATATAAACGCACAGGTAATGATAGCAAAATCGCAAAAATAATGAATAATTAGTCTGTGAATCTATTAGGAAGGTTTACCTGGTTGACATGATATTAGAAGAGATATAAAAAAATACTGAGACATTTAAGATTGAAATGGTCTGATAATTGCTAAAGTAGGCATTAATTAGGCATGAATGTCTTTCAGGGGAAAAAAAAACTTAAGTACATAAAAGAATAGTTTAGGTGAATAATGTCAGTTGTAGCATGGAAGGAGTCCCTTGTGGAGCTTAAACACTAGCACAGACTAGATGGACAAATGGCCTGTTTCACTGCTATAAATCTGTGCACATCATTGCAACTCTGGGAAAACTTGAGGCAGCTCCTCAAACAGAGGGGTAAGAGGCACGAGAGAAGACCTTCAGGGAAGTACCAAGATGGAACTGTGATCTGGAAAAGAACACATTAAACGTAAAAAACGGGGGATCTAAGATGGCGGCGATCTGAGAAGATCACACTGCAGAGCTTCGCATTGCAGCAGGAGCAGGACAGTCCTATAACTCGCCCAACCCAGGTCATCAGGATTTCTTGGGGCGTTGGAAAGATTGTGGAGCCCCAAGAAACATTTAAAAATTGACTTACCTGTATTTTCAGCTGTCCATAAATGCCTAAAAAGGGAGGAGGAGCATCCGAGGCCGGGTCTGCAGCTCAGCCTTGGAGCCGATTACTCTCCAGGACCTGGTGAACCAGCTCTCGAAATCTCGCGAGATGCTGGGGAAACAGTTTGAAGAGAAACTGGCTCCAGTTTATCTCATGCTGCAGAAGCATGAGCATCAGCTGGGAGACCTGGAGAAGAGGATAGATGAGGTGGAGCACAGGGTCACAGTGGTGGAAGCTGATGCCAGTTCATTCAAGGAAGAGATCCAAGCCCTGAAGACGCAGGTTCGTAATTTGTGTGACCAAGTGGATGCTCTTGAAAACAGGGGCAAGCGACAAAACATTCGGATCATCGGCCTGCCTGAGGGTAAGGAAGGTGAGCTGCCTGTGGAATTTGTTGAAGATTGGCTTCCAAAATTCCTTGACTTGGAGACTGGCATGAGAGGATTAAAGATAGCAAGGGCTCACTGGGTCGCAGCGCGGAGGTCGGGTCTGGGTCAGTGTCCTCGTCCTTTCCTGGTGCGGTTCCATCATTACCAGGATATGGAGAGAGTCATGGAGGCTTCCAGACTCCAGGGCCTAATTTACGAGGGGTCTAAGATCATATTTTTTCAGGACTTTTCAGCGGCGGTGATCCAGAAATGAAAATCGTATAATAGTGTCAAGAGAAGACTGAAGGAGCTTGGGATTCAGTACTCCCTGAGATATCCGGCAGTGCTTCGAATCACCTTAAATGGATCCATGCAATTCTTTGACACATCGGAGAAGGCAAGAGACTTTGTGGACAAACTAACCTAATTTAAACTATTGTAGTATGTATAAATATTGTTGCTTGGGCATGCGTTTATCATTCTGTAAAAGAAATTAAGGAAATCTGTTTGGAGCTTTGTTTTTCCCACTTTTTTTCCCTCTATTGATAATAATTTGGTTCAAACTATTCCTGGCAGTGGTTAAGATGTACATTTTAAATTTCTAAGTTAGGACATACCAAAGGATGGGTGGGGTATTTATTCCCCCCTTTTTTATAAAATAATGTTTTTTATTCACATTGATATTCTATGGGGTGTTTATTCTTTTTAGCTTGTGCTTGCGATGCGGCTCTAGCTGGGAGAAGTGAAGGTGGTTGAGATGGTTGGATGCCTACTTATGGGCAGTTCGGGATGGGTAGTTGCCCCCTCCGGGCAGGGGGTGAGTTCCTCTACTCAGCGCTATTGCCACTTTATATGTTGGTTCATTTTCTGGTTTCTGTTGTTTTTTATTTTTAATAATTTTGTATGTTTGTTAAATGTGGTGATTTTGGTTTATGTAGTTTTTATATTTGGTGGACCTTGCGACACTAAGGCTCAAGGAATTTATGGTTTGGGTTCCTCCTCTCTGGAATTTAAATGTAATTGCAGAAGATTATGGCTAATGAATTGATTAAATGGTGTACCTGGAATATCAAGAAAGTCACTCACCAATTAAGAGCAAGAAGGTACTCTTGAATCTTAGAAAGGAGAAGGTGGATATTGCTTTGTTACATGAGACACATTTGGATGACAAGGAGCATCTGAAATTACAGCAGAATGGCTTTGACTGAGTTTATTTTTCATCATTTAATATCAGAAGTAGGGGAGTGGCTATATTGGTTCGGAAAGATCTCTCATTTAAATTGTTGGAATGTATTAAAGACATATACGGGAGGTTTGTAATTTTTAAAGCCTTGATAAATGGGGAAGAATTTGGTATTTTAGATGTTTATTGTCCCCCACCTCATCCTCTTAAACTCTTGGTAGATGCTTTTTCTAAACTGATAAGTCTCAAGTCTCGGCACATCATTATAGGGGGAGATTTTAACTGCCTCATGGACCCCACAGTAGGCAGGTTGCCTAAAGGTCCCTCGATAACCTCTGCACAATCTAAACAGTTATTGGGTTTGTGTGGGGAATTAGGGTTGGTGGACGCCTGGAGGTGTCTCCACCCTATAGGTAGGGATTTCACATTTTTCTCCAATCCACATAGATGTCACACGAGGATTGATTTTTTTCTGATCCCTGCGGTAACCCTGGATCTGGTGGCATCCTGTACGATTGGTAATATTGCCATCTCTGATCATGCTCCAGTGTACCTCATGGTTAAAATTAAGGATGTTACAGTGGATTCAAGGTACTGGTGAATGGACCCCTTTATTCTCATGAACAGTAAGTTTGTGGAGTATTTCTCTCGGGAATTTCAGGCATTCCTAGACATCAACATAGGCTCGGTTGATAGCTCATCTGTTCTCTGGGAAACTGCCAAAGCTTATGCCAGGGGGTTAGTTATTTCATATTCCACCAGTAGGAAGCAGCAGAAGGGTGAGCAGCAACATCTCCTTGAAGCACGGTTGAAAGCAGCCGAGAAGGCCTATTTGACAGACCCTCGTTGGTCAAACTACAGAGGATTACGGCACTGCGGTCTGCACTAAATTCCGTGCTCACGCAGACGACAAAGAAGGTGCTGGCTTTTGCAAAGCAAAGGTTATACGAGCATGGTGACAAGCCAGGAAAATACTTAGCATACCTTGCCAGAAAGAGAAGTGCCCCACAAACCATTACAGTGATTAGGGAAGGGTCTGGGAACCTAACATGTGATTCTAAACAGATTAGTGTGGCGTTCCAGAGATTCTACTCTAAGTTATATCAGTCTGAGAATTGTGAGGAGGGGCAGGCCAAAATGTAATCCTTTTTCAGAAATCTGAAGTTCCCAGGTGTGACTCCTGAACAACAGTCCTTTCTCAATGCCCCATTATCGGAGCAAGAAGTGCAGGAAGCTGTGCGGCAGCTTCAGTGGAAAGGCGCCCGGTCCTGACGGACTTCCCAGTGAATTCTATAATGAATTTATAAGTAAACTGTCAGGCCTGATGCGGAATATGTTTAATGATTCATACAGTCATGATTGTCTCCCACCATCTCTGAGAGAGGCCAATATTTCACTTATCCTTAAAAAAGGGAAGGATCTGGAAGACTGTGCTTATATAGGCCCATCTCGCTCTTAAATGTGGACTTTAAGATCCTCTCTAAGGCTCTCGCGTTAAGGCTGGGGACTGTGTTACTCTCTATTATTAAAGAGGATTAGACGGGCTTCATAAAGGGTCACAGATCCTCCAATAATGTTAGGAGGCTGCTTAACGTAATTCAAGCATACCAATAGCAGTCAATACAGGGATTGGTGATTTCTTTAGATGCAGAGAAGGCATTTGACCCAGTTGAGTGGCCGTACCTTTTCTACACTCTAGACCAGTTTGGTCTGGGCGAAGTTTACATAAGATGGATAAAGGTTCTCTGCAGTGTACCTCTCGTGGCGGTCATTACCAACGGGGTACGATCAAGCAATTTTAATATTTCTAGGGGCAGCCGACAGGGCTGTTCCCTTTCACCATTACGTTTTATGTTGGTAATTGAACCATTGGCAGAGGCCATTCACGGGGATCTCAATATATCAGCTCCAGAAGTGGGGTCAAAATTACATAAGATCTCGCTGTATGCAGATGATGTTCTAATTTTCTTGACAAATCCAGCAGTTTCAGTGCCTTGCCTGATACAATGCATTCATGCGTTTGGCGCTTTTTCAGGTATAAGATTAATTTTGCTAAATCAGAGGCTATGCCTATGGGTTGTCTTACGAAAGAGTTGGCTCTTGAGAGTGACTATAGATTCCCATTTAGGTGGTCACAGGGGGGTTTTGTGTATTTGGGCATATTCATTACTCCAGTTCTGGATTGGCTGTTCAAAGCCAATTTTACTCAATTATTTGAAAAAATTAAACAAGATCTCCAAAGATGGGAGGCACTTCCAGTCTCATGGTTGGGTCAGATAGCGCTTATTAAGATGAATATTCTCCCTCGTTTGCTATACCCTATACAGATGCTCCCCCTGATTTTCAATAAACAAACACTCAGGAGACTGAATAGTTGGTTCAGCTCCTTTATTTGGCACCGTAAACGGCCCCTCATTAAATTAGCCAAACTGCATTTGCCTTATAGACTGGGGGGAGTAGACGTTCCGGACATTAAAAATTACCAATTAAACTCACTTTTGACCTACGTGAGTGATTGGGTTTATGGGGACCCTCTTTCAGTATGGCTAGATATCGAAGCCTCCCAGGCAAGGTGTCCCCTTACCAGTTTGCTGCTTTTGGACAAGTTGAGGACAGTTAGAGAATATTTCCATAACCCAATAGTTATCAATACTGTTAAAGCATGGAGGGCAATTCGGCAGAGGGAAGGTAATATTGGCAAAACATCTTTGTTTACACCTTTAGAGGGTATGCCGGGTTTTCAACCAGGTATGATAGATCCAGGATTTAAATGTTGGACAGCTAGGGGTATATCTTTGCATGGGTGATTTATTTGAGGGAGAT
The DNA here is from genome assembly GCF_004010195.1 of Chiloscyllium plagiosum. Classification (NCBI taxonomy): domain Eukaryota; kingdom Metazoa; phylum Chordata; class Chondrichthyes; order Orectolobiformes; family Hemiscylliidae; genus Chiloscyllium; species Chiloscyllium plagiosum. Next base: position 67,568,001 of record NC_057716.1, read on the forward strand.
GTAATGATATCCTTCGATCAGTTAGTACGGAAGTACAAGTTACTTAATAGCGACCTCTTTTGTTTTTTTCAAGTTAGGGATTTTATTCAAAAAAAGACCACACTTTTGACTGATCCCTACAAATCTGACATAGAAAGAGGGGTACTAAGGGCTAAGAGTACACTCTCTGTCAGTACTTTATATCACCAATTGGGGGGTGCCACCTCAGATGAGTCTGATCGACTCTGCAAGATGTGGGAAAGAGAGCTGGGTGTTGACATTTTTTCAGAGGTATGGGAGGACATTTGGGAGAATGCAAGGAAGATATCAATTTGAAATAGGACCCATGCTTTACAGTTGAAGATTCTCCATAGGGTCCACTTAGCCCCAGACCGTTTGTCAAAATTTAAACCAGTGGTATCTTCAGCATGTCCCAAGTGCAAGGTCTGCACGGGCTCTCTGACCCATTGTCTTTGGTCTTGTGACAGGCTTCAAACATATTGGAGCACTGTGGTGGGTGCAATGTAGAGGATTTTAGGTATAGGGGTGGAGAAGGACCGTATTTCTATCCTTTTGGGCCTACCCATTGTATTTCCTGCAGACATGCATAAGAAAAAACGTTTCAATATTCTTATGTTCTGTGCAAGGAAGAATATCTTGCGAGGTTGGATATCCGAAAATCCCCCAGGCCTGTCGGGTTGGTGGAAGATTTTTATGGAGCATATTCCCCTGGATTTTCTCACAAATATGGTACACCACAAAACTGAGAATTTTTACAAGACATGGCAACCCTTTTTGAAATACCTGGACACAGATTTATCTGCCACACTAACAAGGGCTTTTATATAGCCATAATGATTGTGTTTCATGAGTCCAATATCTAGGGAGGAGGAACTGTGAATGTCTGAGTGTTTTGTTGGGCTGGGCTGAGTTATTACTATTTATTTGTTTGTTGCTAGATATTTATTTATTTAATTAAATAGCTAGTTTTTTTTTTAAATTTTATACTTCTCTATATATGTTTATACATTCGTATAGGAGGATGGGTTGGGGAATTGTTTTTTATTATTTGGGTTTAGTTTTGTACTATTTTTGTATTGTTTTGAATTGCATTGTTTTGTATTTGTTGTAATATTTAAAAATCTATTTTTTCTTAATAAAAATATATTATAAAAAAAGAGGTCATAAGGTCATAGCAAGCAAGGAAGCAGGTGGCAGTAAAGGAGGATATACCTAACAATGGACCACAGCAGGATGTGGTCAAACGGCCTTGTGAGGCCAGAAATAAGCATTTTGTCACAGACAAGGCCGGATAAGGCAAGAGATAAACAAGAGTAATGGGCGCCGGTCTTAGAGAGGTGGGAGATGTAAACAGGGGAGGAGCAATGGGAGGAGGGAAGAGGAACGAATTACATAAATATTGTGTACTTGTTAAACACGGTGTGTGTGTGACTATTTTGTAAATAGACACCACATCCCTCTTGCAACAGCATAATAAACGATACTATGCTTCAAAAAAAACGTAAATAACTAATTAAAGGTTGGCAACCATTACTTGGAATTACAATTGGTTATCAGAAGTGAAATTGAGTGTAATCTGACAGAGTATTAATCTCAAGGAATGTTGAATGATGTTGATTTGTAGACATTTCTTGAAGTCAGATCAGAAAGTACATATCCCATCTCCCCCAATGTTTCACTCTATCCATTCCCTTTGACATTGAGGTGTAGAGTATATATTTGACATTAACTTCTGACGGTGATACACAACACCATAACAACTGCTGAATTACAGATGGAAGACAGATCAGATGGACAGGAGCCAGTGATTGCCCCTGGATGTTTTGATGCAGCTGGAAGCAATTGAAGCAAGCACAAAGTATTACAACTTTCAACAGCAGCAGACAAAAGTATGGTGGACTTTATGGTTACCACTGTGTATATGCTAACTTTGTGACCTTTCAGCTTTAATCATGCAAGCTTGTGCATATAAATTCACAATATAGCGAATCCTATGTATCCACAAAATTGCAATTTCACATCTCCACACCAAAAAATAAGTAACAAAATCAACATTTGCTGCCTATTTTTAAACTGATTTTTAATGAGCTCCCTAGTCTCAAATTTCATCATTCATGGGGGTTCTCAAGAACACAGCCCCCATGGAAACAGAGGAATGACTGTGTATGTTTTGTTTTTTCTTGTACTGGACTCCATGATAACCAATAGAGGTGAGGGAGCAAGAAAAATTTCTTTTAAAGTAGTAGAAATAGATTGAGCATGAGGAAACTGAGGTAAGACTGCCACACTTACCCTGGAGTAGCAAAGGACATTGGCTTTCTTTGGCACCGCTAGCCATTCATCTTCATAGCGGATACAGCACTGACCTGGGTGGTGCCCTCAAAACCACCTGCTCTGCAGGTCTTTGGGGTAAAAGATTCCTATCCTTTGCACCACCCCATCCATCAGGACTTCCAGGTCCATCTTCCACCTCTCCACCATGTTCAGGTTTAGTCCGTCAATGAGCAGGGCAGCTTTGGAATGTCAGTTCTTATCTGGGTACACAGCAGCCTTTTAAAGTGCAAGTAATGTCAGTCTTCCGGTGAATTTCTACTGAATGACAAGATATTCTGGGAACATGCACCACTTGATGGAACCAAAATCAGACATGAATGATGGTATAAGACAAAGTAAGTAATTAGTGACTGTTTTCAGTAGGATATGTTAACAGAACTTGCTAAGCTTAATGGTGGTAAACTCTTCCACCAACAAAATTGACCCAAGGTAAGCTTAGACAAAAACATACGGTTTAGCCCATAGAATCAGTGCTGGAATAAAATTTGAAACAGAACTCTAACAATTGTTAATGCAGAATGTGTAATAGTTGAGATCCTGTACAAAATCTACCCCTGACAAGAATGGTTTCACACTGAAATATTAAGTAAGATCAGTAAATTATAAAACACAAGTTCATATTTTTCCAAAATTCTAAGCTCTTTTAAAGTGTAAGATTTGTAGTAGTTTAGCTCATTTCTTTTCACACCAAGTAGTAGAACTGAATGGAATTGAATTGGCTTTGTCACATGTGCATGAGTACAGTGTAAAGTTTACAAGTCCCACTTACAGTGCCATCTTAGGTACAATGATACTTAGACACAGATACCTAAGTACAAATTCTTTGGTGTAAAATAGGAAAAGAAATAAGAAGTACACAATTGACAGTCCTTGGTGGAGGTACAATGGGCTGAATAGTCATTTCTGCACTGTAATTATTGTGATTCTGTGACTTTGTCATCCAACCCCTTGAGGTCACTGCATTTCTTCAATTTTAACCTCTTGTGCTTCCCAAAATGTAATCTCTCCCATTAGCAATCACATCTGGTGCTGACTTTGTAATAGAATGAACAGTAAGCAGTAGAATGATCAGTATGTTTGTGCTAACTAGTGAAGTACAGACATCTTACAGATATGTTGAATTAGTTATGGCAGCTGCAGCAGCAGGAAGAGTGCTTCCATTTCAATTTGTAAATAAAAAAGGCAGATATCCACTCAAAATTGCTATTGAAAGATGCTTGTCTGCTCCAGGTGCACACGTGTGGAATTTGGATTTCAGTCTTTCAACTGGCATTAAATAGGCTCATGTGAATAATAGCAATATAGTCAGGTTATTGGTCCAGGAACTGCTAATATCAGTAAAACACAAAAAAGTTGCATTTATATCGTGCCCTTAACATAGCAACATGTCTCAAAGTATTTCGGAGGAGAGTTATCAAAGAGAATTTGATAAGTAAAAACAATGACTGCAGATGCTGGAAACCAGATTCTGGATTAGTGGTGCTGGAAGAGCACAGCAGTTCAGGCAGCATCCAAGGAGCAGCGAAATTGACGTTTCGGGCAAAAGCCCTTCATCAGGAATAAAG
>NC_057716.1:67572773-67574307 GCF_004010195.1 Chiloscyllium plagiosum
ATAACATTTCAACAGCTTCCTCATTTCCCCTTCCCCCACCTCATCCTAGTTTCTAACCTCCAGCAAAATTGTCCCCTTGACTTGTCCGACCTGCCCAGCTCCTTTTCCACCTATCCACTCCACCCTCTCCTCCCTAACCTGTCACCTTCATCTCCTCCCCCACTGACCTATTGTACTCTATGCTACTCTATCCCCACCCGCACCCTCCTCTAGCTTATCTCTCCACGCTTCAAGTTCTCTGCCTTTATTCCTGATGAAGGGCTTTTGCCCGAAACGTCGATTTCGCTTCTCCCCGGATGCTGCCTGAACTGCTGTGCTCTTCCAGCATCACTAATCCAGAAAGAGAATTTGATGCTGAGCCACATAAAGGGACGTTAATACTGCAAGCCTCATGATGCTTCTGCAATCTCTAGACCTTTCCAATACTCTCCTAGCTGATGTCCCACATAAAATGACAATTTTAAGATTGATGTTGTTAAAATGGAAGCTAATGTAAATCATTACGTGGCAATGAATGAACATATGAACAGGAGAGTTTTAGATTAACTCATGTTCTATCCTAGTAGAAAATGCGACATCAGCTAGGAGAGTATTGGAAAGGTCTAGAGATTGCAGAAGCATCATGAGGCTTGCAGTATTAGATGAGCTGAAGTGAGCTGGGGAAAACAAATAAGACTATAGATTTACTAATTTATTCTATGTTGCAATGATCCTAAGTCTTTTCAATTTCATGTTGATCTTGGATATAGAATACTAATTTGATGTGTTATGGTAGTTAAAAAGTTATAGCTTCATAGAGACATACAGTCCAACTCGGCCATGCTTACCAGGTTTCCCAAAGCTAGTCGCATTATGTTTGGCCCATATCCCTGTAAATCTTTCCTATTTGTGTATCTGTCCAAATATCACACAACACCAGGTTATAGTCCAACAGGTTTAATTGTACACCCCAGTCCAATACCGGCATCTCCAAATCATGTCCAACTATCTTAAGTGTTGCAACTAAACCTGTATCTACCACTTCCTCTTGCAGTTCATTCTACATATGAACCAGTGAAAAAAATTGCTCCCAGGTCCCTTTTAGGTCTTTCTCCTCTAGTTTTGAACTCACCTACCCTAGGGAAAAGACCTTTGCTATTCATTTTTTCTATTTGCCTCCTGATTTTGTAAACCTCCCTAATGTCCACCTCAGCCTTTGACACTCCAGTAAAAGAAGTCCCAGTCTTTCAAACCTCTACCTATAACTCCTTTTTCACAGCAGAGAGTGGCGCGAGCTGGGCGGAAGTGAGGTTGGAGCGCAGAGCTGGTCGGGAAGGTAAGTGATTGATATTTGAGTGGGTGTGTTCTAGACCCCAGGCCCTACAGTAGGGCCTCCCTCCCATCTTCCTCCTCTAACCTAATTTTAAAGTCCACAGGTAAGCTACTCAGTGTTCTTGTTTTGGAGACGAGATGTAGAGTAATGGCAGTGCAGGCAGTGGAATGTTCCTCCTGCAGGATGTTTGAGGTAGGGGTGACCACCGATACCCCTGCCGAC
>NC_057716.1:67578545-67586170 GCF_004010195.1 Chiloscyllium plagiosum
GAAACAACACGCTACCTTCCCCCACCCTCCTCTCTGACCTATCACCTCCATCCCCACCCCCATTCACCTATTGTATTCTATGTTACTTTCTCCCCACCTCCACCCCCACCCCCCACTCATTTATCTCTCCACTCTGCAGCCAGCCAGCCTCTATTCCTGATGAAGGGCTGTTGCCCCAAACCTCGATTTTCTTGCTCCTTGGATGCTGCCACTCTAATCTAGACTCTGGTTTCCAGCATTTGCAGTCCTTGTTTTTATCTAGAAAGAACATGACTGTTTAAAGTAAGGGGGCACCCATTTAAAACAGATGTGATGAAACTCTTTTCCTGAAAAGGCAATGGAAGCAGTGTCTGAATATTTTTAAGGCAGAGTTGAATAGATTCTTGGTAAGCAAGAGTGTGAAAAATTATCACGGATAACTGAGTACCTGCACTTGGGATTACATTCAAATCTTATTAAATAGTAGAGCTTGTCTTGAGGGTTTCAGTGGCCAGTTCCAACCATTTGTTTGTACATTATGCGTTACAATGGATTGCTTCTAAACATTACAAGTTAAAGCTGTATTCATTCCAAAATGGAAAACTTCTAATCTTGAAGCTCATGACGAAATGCATTGCCAAGTGATGACAGATTGAATGAAGGAACACAGTGAGCACACATTGTTTTATTTAGTCTATAAATAAACTGATAAGGATTCAGAAAACATAGAAAAAAATCTTGAAAAACTATTGGCCAATAAAGGCATTGTGGAAAATTCCTATTGAGAATGTAAAATGCATCAAAAACTTTGTTTTTTGAAATGTATTTAAATTGCCGTCATTTTTTCTCACTAAATAATTTGACAAGTGAGTGGAGTCATGGTGGTAGGGCAGTGGGGTGGACAGTATGGTGGGTGGGGGGGGGGGGGTAAGGTGGGAGGGACAAGTAGAGGAGCATTATTATTGTAAAGTGCACTGAATTTCTGGAGCACTAATCAATTGTCATCCTGTTCTACATTGACTTATTTATTAACATAGTAATATATTAAGTATTTTGATGATAGAATGTCCAGGGCCAGACGATTTGTAATAATTTAATTGTTGTACAAATATTTTCATTTGTTTTGTGGCCAGATTGGTTTAATAGTTGGCAAATGTAACAAAAATGTAATGCATTTCTCAACACTCCTTGCATGTTTGAGTTTGTAAGTTGGTTATACCTGTAAAAGGCAGCTGCAAGTAAGTCTGGTCAGTGTGTGACTGGCTAAAGAACAGGAGCACATTGTTTTATAATTAGGTTTCACTGACCTATCAAATTGAAAAACTTCGCAAAAGTATTTGTTGACAGGATAGCTCTTCTTATTTGGGAAAGTTCTCTGAAGCTTTATTGCTTAAGATATAACTTAATATATTCAAAATCCACAAAAGGTTAAAAGAATATACAATATAAATGCTGTCATAATTAGACGTGTTTAATTACAATTTAAAGTTTTACTCACTGAGAACTTGGAATACCTCCACTGCTTAAAAGATGATTATCTGATTTTCCAAGGAGCTGATTAACCAGCCTTATTCAGTTTGTTTATAGTTTCTGACAGGCCACACATGGTGATTCCATTGTATAATAAGACTAAATCTGACCTATTGTTGAATGACAGAATAAAAGATTACTATTACTAGTCTATTCTGCTCAGTTTCAGTTGTTATTTTTAATTGTCACTCTTCCATATTACATCAGCAAACATCCTACAAAATTCTCCCTGGAAACCCAAAAAATCTTCTCTTGAAACAAAGCTGGGAAAGTTTGTTAGTTGTCAACATGAAACCTAGGTGAAGCTATAAGTTGCACTGTACAAGTACCCCTAAATATTGAGATGGGTAGGATAGGTGAGACAGTAAATAAAGAAGCAATGTTTAACTATCTCTAAACTTCACTAATCTAATGTTTTTCTAGCCGATATCCCATTCTTCCACCAACATAGAGTCCAGAAACAGACGAACGCATCCATGCTGACCAAATATCCTAAATAAATCTTGTCACATTTGCCAGCATTTGGGCCATATCCCTCCAAACCCTTCCTATTCAGATACCCATCCGAATGCCTTTTAAATGTTGTAATTGTACCAGTCTACCCCACTTCCTCTGGCAGCTCATTCCATACACATACCACCCTCTGTGTGGAAAGTTGCTCTTTGGGTCCCTTTTAAATCTTTCCCCTCTCACCTTAAAGCTATGCCCTTGAGTTTTAGATTCCACCACCCAAGGGAAAGGACTTTGTCTATTTACCCTATCCATGCCTCTCATGATTTTATAAACCTAAGCTCACCTCTCAGCCTGCACACTACAGGGAAAATAGCCCCAGTCTATCCAGCCTCTCCCTATAGCACAAAGCTTCCAACCCTGGGAACTTTCCTGTAAATGTTTTTCTGAACCCTTTCAAGTTTTGTAATATACTTCCATTTGCAGGGACACCAGAATTGCACACAATATTCCAAAACTGGCCTAACCAATGTCCTGTCCAGCTTCAAGATGACCTCCTAATTCTTATACTCAGTGCACTGACCAATAAAGGAAAGCATACCAAATACCTTTTTCACCATCCTACCTAACTGCAACTTCACTTTCAAGGGACTATGAAACTGCACTCCAAGGTCTCTTTGTTCAGCAACACTTCCCAGGATCTTACCATTAAATGTATATGTCCTGCCCTGATTTGCCTTTCCAAAATGCAGTACCTCACATTCATCTATCATTCCTCAGCCCATTGGCCATCTGATCAAGATCACATTGTACTCTGAGATAACCTTCTTTGCTGTCCATTACACCTCCAAATTTTACTGTCATCTGCAAACTAACTAACTATACATCCTATGTTCACATCCAAATCATTTATATAAATGAAAAGCAATGGACCCTGTACTGATCCTTGTGGCACACCATTGGTCACAGGCCTCCAGTCTGAAAAGCAACATTCCACTAACACCCTCTGTCTTCTACCTTCGAGCCAGTTCTGTACCAAAATGGCTAGTTCTCCCCCTATTCCATGTGATCTAACCTTGCTAACCAGTCTACCATGAGAAAACTTGTTGAAAGCTTTACTGAAGTTCATATAGATCATGTTCACTACTCTGCCCTCATTCCTCTTCATTACTTCTTCAAAGAACTCAAACAAGTTAGTGAGAAACTATTTCCCACGCGCAAAGCCATGTTGACTATCTCAATCAGTCCTTACTGTTCCAAACATATGTAACTCCTGTCTCTCAGGATTCCCTCCAACAATTTGCCCATCACTAATGTCCAGCTCATGCATCCATAGTTCCCTGGCTTTTCATTACCACCTCTAAATAGTGGCGTCATTTTCATCCAAAACTCTCCTGCCCATATTCTATCTGCCCTATTAGCAGTTGCTGATCTACGTTATTGAAATGGAAGCTAATGCCAATTTCAAAAGTCATTTTCTTTTCAAATTTCTTTATGGCTTCAGATTCCTGTAATCACATCCAACCCCATGACCCCAGATCACTGCATTGCTCTAAGTCAATGGTGTTTTTCAATTCCATAGCTTATAAAGAATAATTAAAGTGAAAAAGGCTGAATTTTCACCATTAACAGGAGCATCAATTTCAGGGAGTTTCATAGGAGGGTGTTCTCCATGAGCTCTAATTAGTTCTCACACAATACTTCACCATTTACTTTATTAACAATGCACTGCACCTTTATGCTGACATTCTAGAATTAGTGGGAGGGAAATGATAAAAGCTTCTGACGGAACATTAGTGATATTTCATTCCACATAGAAGATCACATTTCTAAATGCATTAGTACTTCATCCAATTAGCTTTCTGACTGACATTGCAGATACAAGAATTAAGTGACAGAAGCAATCCAACCGTACAGCTTTGCTAAATTAGAACCCTAGCTGAAGGAGTGTTGTTTGTTCCCTAATGCCTTGTACTGCATCTTACCATTAATGAAGGTGAAGAATGAACAAACAAAAAGCTTTACAGAGGAATCTCGATGATCTGAAGGACATAGGCAGTGAGTATTTTGTTCAGTTAATCGAATGCCGGGTAACAGTTTAGCCAAGCATTGGGACCTTGCGATCTTGCCGTATAATCCAAAATTTGGATAATCAAATGCTGGATAATCAAGGTTTCTCTGTATTGGCTTCTTAAAGAGGGATTGTTTCCTTTTCAAGCAACAACACATTTGCACTTAATTAATTTGTACACCCCAGTCCAACACCGGCATCTCCAAATCATGGCACTTAATGAATGATCACTTCACCCAAGTCAGACCTATTGGAGACAGGTATAAATTAAATCCAACCTAGTTTGTTGCGCCTGATGCTGCAGTGCTCCACTAAGATGATGACTCCTCTTGTCCCGTGTCTTCATCCTCCTCCTTGGATGACTACTGCTACTCACCCAGTTCTCCAGCATTCATTACATCTTTGTCTGCTCTAATTGTGTGGGGTACAATAGAGTAAGACCAGGTAGCTAACTTTCAGAAGTGCACAGTAACTCTGTGATCCAAGAACAGTCCAAGCATTGGCACCACATTCAGGAGACCTACAGTCATCTCTGGTGGAAGAAAGCACTATTTTATACTCAACTAGGGAATTTTGTAATGTTTGCCTTTGTGTTCCAGTGGCCTTACTTTAAATAAAGCAGGAACCTGAAACCTGTCAAGGATATAGGCATCATGACCACTTTTGGGGGATTTGATGCAGACTTTCAAGGTGTGGTACTGATGAACACATCTCATGTAGTGACTGTATGAATCACATTGTGTAAAACACAGAGATCCTTTGACTGTGGATGCTATGTTGGAGTTTCACTTTGAAACAGGATCTTGATGTTTATTCCCTCTACCTTGTTAAGTGGTATGTGGCTGAGGAATGGGAAGCTGGTGCTGGTGTTGGTCCTGCTGCTATCAGTGACATTGCACTTATCTCTTTTGTTCTTCATCAGTGATACAAGGCTGAGCTGCATGAGCTGCTCCTGTGCTGTGGTGAAGGCTAATAGCAAGGCTTGTACAACTGAAGGTGGAGTGAAAGACCAGGAAGTTAGCAGTTACCTGTCAGCACTGAAAGCAGTTCTGAGAGGGAGTACTGCAAGCAACAGTTTCTCATCTGGCTATGGCTGCGACTTTTCATTTTCATTGATCAAAGGCTTTCCAACCTTATATTTTCAGTGAAGCAACACTCCTCACTGTGCTTCTCAGTGACCCTGGCAAGCTGCACATGGATCAGAAAAGAACTCCATTGCCTGTTAAAAGAAAAATGCTTGATTTAATGTGAATTTTTAAGCTTGCTATGATGCCTTAATTGACAACTTCTTTAACATTTTCAGCTCACTTTCAAATGACCTGGAGACAGCCAAACTTTCTTGATCCATTCATGGGATGTGGGTGCCACTGGCTGAACCAGCATTTGGTGGTAATTCTTAATTGCCATTGAGAAGGTGGGTGGTCTTCTTGAACTGCTACACTCTATTTAATGTAGGTTCACTTGTTCTGCTGATGGAGAAGCAGCCCCAGGATTTTGCACCAGTGACACTGAAGAAATAATAATATAGCTTCAAATCAGGATGGTGTGTAACCTAGAAGAATGTACAAGTGGTGATATTCCCATGTATTTGTGGTCTTTGCCCTTTAAAGAAGGGCAAAGACCACACGTTTGAAAGTGAAAAGGATAATATTGGGTTCCCAACCAATATCACTTTTAGATGATTTAACTCCCTCCACCCAACCCCTCAACTTTACCTAGAAAGTGAATGAAAACAAAGGTTAGGTTTTCATAACTAAGCTCTGGTAGAGTAACGTCCTCTCCAGAAAAGATGGTAACTTCCCAGATCTTGGAAACTGCAAATCCATTCAAGCAATATGTATGAGCTTGTATGGGAAGTGGTGTGGCAACAGTGTTGTTGAACATGATAGTTTCACACTTCAGTTTTAACTGGAGGAAATTGTGGCTCATCCATGACTGGATACTTGATAGGGGTCAGGCAAGGTGAAAACAAAATAGAGCTAGATGAAAGATACACTGAAATGAGACAGATGAAGAGAAGCAGGCTAAGATAAATCTTTGGGATAGTAGTGCAAGGTAAGGAAGCTGAAAATTACTGATTTCAAAATATCCAGGAGACATTGGGTTTAAAAAGAGAAAAAAGGTGTTAATGATCATCAAGGATCTCACAACAGCATTAAATATAGAAATATAATAGTAGATTTTGTTGATTAAATTTAAAATACCTTATTGGATTGTCTCCAGACTCTGTTGCAATGTGATTAGAACATAGAACATAGAACAATACAGCACAGAACAGGCCCTTCGGCCCACGATGTTGTGCCGAACATTTGTCCTAGCTTAAGCACCTATCCATGTACCTATCCAATTGCCGCTTAAAGGTCACCAATGATTCTGACTCTGCCACTCCTACGGGCAGCGCATTCCATGCCCCCACCACTCTCTGGGTAAAGAACCTACACCTGACATCCCCCCTTTCCTAAGGTGAGGTGACCAGAACTGCACACAGTACTCCAACTGTGGCCTAACCAAAGTCCTGTACAGCTGTAACATCACTTCACGACTCTTGAATTCAATCCCTCTGCTAATGAACGCTAATACACCATAGGCCTTACAAGCTCTATCCACCTGAGTGGCAACTTTCAAAGATCTGTGAACATAGACCCCAAGATCCCTCTGCTCCTCCACCTTACTAAGAACCCTACCGTTAACCCTGTATTCCATATTCTTATTTGTCCTTCCAAAATAGACAACCTCACACTTGACAGGGTTGAACTCCATCCGCCACTCCTCAGCCCAGCTCTGCATCATATCTAAGTCCCTTTGCAGCCAACAATAGCCCTCCTCACTATCCATAACTCCACCAATCTTTGTATCATCTGCAGATTTACTGACCCACCCTTCGACTCCCTCTTCCAAGTCATTAATGAAAATTACAAACAGCAGAGGACCCAGAACTGATCCCTGCGGAACTCCACTTGTAACTGGGCTACCACCACTCTCTGACTTCGACCAGTTAGCCAGTTCTCTATCCAACTGGCCAAACCTCCCACTATCCCATGCCTCCGGACTTTCCGCATAAGCCTACCATGGGGAACCTTATCAAATGCCTTACTAGAATCCATGTACACCACATCCACTGCTCTACCCTCATCCACATGCTTGGTCACCACCTCAAAGAATTCAATATGACTTGTAAGGCAAGACCTACCCCTCACAATTTCATGTTGGCTGTCCCTAATCAAGCAGTGTCTTTCCAGATACTCATAAATCCTATCCCTCAATACCCTTTCCTATACTTTGCCTACCACCGAAGTAAGACTAACTGGCCTGTAATTCCGGGGTTATCCCTTTTCCCTTTTTTGAACAGGGGCACAACATTTACCACTCTCCAGTCCTCTGGCACCACCCCCGTTGACAGTGAAGACGATGTCAGTGCCAACAGTTCTGCAATTTCCTCTCTTGCTTCCCACATAATCCTAGGATATATCCCGTCAGGCCGGGGGACTTGTCTATCCTCAGGTTTTTCAAAATGCCCAACACAACTTCCTTCCTAACAAGTATCTCCTCTAGCTTACCAGTCCGTTTCATACTCCCCTCTTCAACAATACAGTCC
>NC_057716.1:67586939-67594950 GCF_004010195.1 Chiloscyllium plagiosum
AATCTTACTGAAACATCTGTAACCAGGAACCTCCAACAACCATTCCTGTCCCTCTTCTATCCATGTTTCCGTGATGGCCACAATGTCATAGTCCCAAGTACCGATCCACGCCTTAATTTCACCCATCTTATTTCTGATACTCCTTGCGTTGAAGGATACACACTTGAGCCCATCTCTGTGTCCACAAGTATTTCCTGTCAGTGCTACCTTCTCCACAGCCTCCCTACATTCTTGGACATCCTGAAAAACAGCTAACCTACTTGCTGGACTACAAGTCCGGATCCCATCCCCCTGCCAAATTAGTTTAAACCCCCCCGAAGAGTGCTAGCAAACCCACCTCCCAGGATATTGGTGCCCTTCTGGTTCAGGTGCAACCCGTCCTGCTTGTACAGGTCCCACCTTCCCCAGAATGCAGTCCAATTGTCCAAATACCTGAAGCCCTCCCTCCTTCACCATCCTTGCAGCCACATGTTCAACTGCACTCTTTCCCTATTCCTTGCCTCACTGTCACGTAGCACTCAGGTTGAAAGAGTCAACATTGTAAATGTCTGATTATGTGATTGACTATGTGATTTCAGCATTTTATACATTTATATTTCTTTATCTTCTGATATAAGTAAAGGAAATTATTGGTGTGGAACTGCTTAAGTTACAATGCTTGCTTGATTACTCATTTTGTAAGTCTCTAATTAGATTGCTAAGCTGCATTTGATTTTCTGATTAAAACAGAAATATTATACTGCAGAAACTGGCAATTTGAAATTCAACAGATCCAGCAGTATCTCGGGCAAAAGAAACAAGATTAATGTTTCAACCTTAAATGACTCTTCTTTGGAATTGAGGTCTGGAATCAAATCTGGTTGTGAAGTTGTCATATTGGAATTGATACATTAACTCTGTTTGTCTCTCAATGGCTGCTGCCAGATCTGCTGACTTTCACCAGCAGCTTCTGCTTTTATTTCAACCTTTTTGAAGCTATTGGAAAATGTTTGCTTTCTAAGTTGGCTTTTGTGTTAATTCCAATGTTGCACTACAATACACTATATAAGTAATTCATTAGCTGTTAATAAATGAAATACAGTAAGATAACCAGATGATAAGGCACAATTTATAAAAGAATATAATGTTTGAATTGTAAATAAAATGCAGTCCTTATCAGTTTGTTAGAAAGTACAAAACACATTTTTGTTTGAAGCATCCAAAACTTATAAAATAATATAGAAACTCTGTAAGGTCTTTGTTGACTCATGATGAAAAGAATTGCATTTAGTTGCCTGCAACTAGTGAATTACTTTTTCAGTGCAGTGCCTGCCCTTAGGCAAATGTAACAGGCAAATAAGGTGAATTACCAATTAGTCTTCATTTTTGTGACATTAGCTCAGGGAGAACTTCCTGTTATTCTTCAAATAGTGTTACAGGATTTGTTTCATTCAACTAAATCTCATTTTAACATCTGATGAACAGCGTTGCCAACACAACAGCATTACATGAAAACAAATTGTAAATCTTAATTATATGGATCTTTGAACCCAGGCTATCTGAATCAAAGGGCAGGAATTACCAGCTCAGTCAAGCCAACGACATTCAGGTGTTGTTCGATATTCAACCAGAAAAGAAGGATTTGAAATTATATTCCATCCATTTCTTTTTTAAAAAATGAAAAATCTATTATTATTATAAATGAATGAATACGTGAACTAAACTCAGGTTGAAAGAGTCAACATTGTAAATGTTTGAAATTTGAAACAAAAACTGCTATAGAATGAATGATTACAGCAGAAATACTAACCTAATTTTACTTTCATAGATGATCAACTTGCCTTATGCCTTCAACATTTTTGTGAATTTTGTTTCAATGTAAGGAATAATTTGTTCAAGTTTAGGATTATAAAATTTTGGATTTAAGGGCAACATAATACATCACACAGGCATTTTAAAGTAATTTAATCTTTCAAACTTACCCACTGCTGATCACTGAGTACCAAATAGTACACTCATACACTGAGAGGATGTATGGTGTTAGAATTGATTAGTCACAACAGAGCAGTTGATGCCAATAATCATCAACCCCAAAACCATAGCCATATAGTCATTGGAAATAGCCAAATTAGACCATTCAGCCCATCGAGTCTGCTCCACCATTCAACCATGACTGGTACATTTCTCAACCCCATTCTCTTGCCTTCTCCCTATAACCATTGATCCCCTTACTAATCAAAAACATTGAATGCACTCAATGACTTAGCTTCTGCAGCCTTCTGTGGAAATGAATTCAACACATTCACCAATCTGAGAAATTCTCCCTTATCTCAGTTCCAAAGGGTTGTGCCCTCAGATCCTCGTCTCTCATACTAATGGAAACAGCTTCTCCACATCCACTCTATTCTTGCCTGTCGGTATTCTATAGGTTTCAATTTGAATCCACACCCCATCTCCCACCAACCCCAATCCTTCTAAACTCCATTGTGCAGACTTCTCAACTGCTCCTCATAGGACAAGCCCTTCATTCCTGGGATCATTCTTGTAAACGTCCTCTGGACTTCCTCCAGTACCAGCAAAACCTCTTAAAATGTAGGAGCCAAAATTGCTCACAATATTCCAAACTCAGTCTGACCAGAGCCTTGTACAGCTGCAGTAGTACACATTTCTGCTCTTGTACTAGCCCTCTTGAAATGAATGCTAACATTGCATTTGCCTTTCCAACTACCAACTGTACCTGCATAGGTGAAAGTGAGGACTGCAGATGCTGGAGATCAGAGTCAAGATTAGAGTACTGCTGGAAAAGCACAGCAGGTCAGGCAGCAACTGAGGAGCAGAAAAATCGACATTTCAGGCAGGAATCCTTCATCAGGAGTTCCCCATTTAGAAAATAATCTACACCTCTATTCTTCCTATCAAAGTGCATAACTTCACATTTTCCCACACTGTATTCCATCTGTCACTTCTATGCCTATTTTCCCAGTTTGTCCAAGTCCTTCTGCAGCCTCCCCAATTCCATAACATGACATGCCCTTCCATCTATCCTTGTGTCATCTGCAAACTCAGCATCAATGCCCTCAGTTCCTTCATCCAAATTGGAAATATATAATGCGAATAGTTGGGGTCCCCTTTGGAACTCCACGAGCCATTGGCTGCCATTCTGAAAAAGATCCCCTTTATCCTCACCCTCTGCCTTCTGCCAGTCAGCCAATCCTCTATCCATTCCAGTATCTTGTCCCTAACATCATGGACTCATCTTATTTAGCAGTCTCCTGAACAGCTCCTGATCAAAGGCCTTCTGGAAATCTAAATAGATCTTGTCCACTGATTCTTCTTTGTCTAACTTGTTTGTTACCTCAATGAATTGTAACAGATTTGTCAGGCATGATCTCCACTTGACAAAGCTCTGCTGACTCAGTCCTATTTTACTATGCATTTCATGTACTCTGCAATGTCAGGCTAACCAGCCTGTCATTGTCTTCTGTCTCCCTCCCTTCTGAAACAAGGTTATCACATTAGCTATTTTCTAATCCTCTGGGCCACACCCTGACTCCAGTGATTCCTGAATGATCACCACCAATGCCTCTACGATCTCCTCAGCCATCTCCTTCAGAACTCTGGGATGTAGATGCAAAGTATCTGTTCAGTCCCTCTGCCAATTCTTTGTTCCCCATTTACATTTCTCCAGCTTAATTTTCTAGTAGTCCAATGCCCATCTCTTGCTTGTCTCTTACCTTCTAGATGTCGAAGAAAAAAGTCTCTTGCAGTCTTTTTATATTACTAGTGTCGTGGAGATAATGTAGAGAATCACCAGGAGACGCAGAGAGTTCTTCAAGAAATAGGTCTTTTATTTGCAAACAAAAAACCGTGACACTGAGAAAGCAGATTCTCGAATGCCCCCGAACCTCAGAGTCTATGATTTTTTAATAGGTTTTTTTATCATGTTTCTGTTAGCGTATCAGCATGTCCAACTATATTAATGAAAATTCCTCACTCTAGTTACACAATAAACCAGTGATGTTATTTCCCATTATCTCTTTAGTTGTACATTCTACTTAATGTCATGGTTAGATATTTATTGCTAACTCTTTACAACAATGGTCTTTCATTCCAGACCAATCTGACATGATATTTAGCTATTCCATCTATTACAATAGTCTCCTGTCTCAAACTGACTCTACTAACTATTAACTAGATATTTTAATGCCATGTCCTAAATATTTATGGTCCCAATCCTGTCATAATAACACTTAACAGGGAAACTTACTTGACTAACTGTTATCTCATCTCGCCATAGTGACCTTTCAGCCTTAACCTTACGCTGCTAATTGGTGTAACAGCATTCCACTATTCTTATCCCATCCTGCCTTCCACAGATCACAGATTGCCAGTGGTCTTCATGCTTTAACCCTTCCCATGCTTTCATGCTCTTTATTTTCCATACTAGCTACCTTACTCTCATATTTCATCTTTCCTCTTCTTGCTCTTTTAGTTATCCTCTGCTGGTTTTTGAAGAATTCCCAATTCTGCTCCAAAAGGACTAATCTTCACCACACTGTGCTTTTTCTCTTGCTTTTATGCTGTACCTGGCTCCTTTGCCAGTCATGGTTGACTCTACCTCTCTTTAGTATGTTCCTTCTTCCTGGAGATAAATTTCTGCCATGCCTGAATTACCCCAGAAACTCCTGCCATTGTTGCTCCTCTGTCTTCCCTGCTAAGCTCCCCTTCCAATCAACTGTCACTAGCTTCTCTGCCATGTCTTTGTAGCTAGCTTTACTCAAGTGCAATTTTGTTACATCTGATTCCAGCTTCTCCCTCTCAGATCATAAGGTGAATTCTATCATATTATGGTCACTGCTCTCTAAGGGTTTCTTTTAGTTAAGCTCCCTAAATCAAGTCTCCCTCATCATACATCACCATATCCAGAAATGCCTCTTCCCTAGTGGGAAGTCAAGATTAGAGTGGTGCTGGAAAAGCACAGCAGGTCAGGCATCATCCGAGGAGCAGAAAAATCAATGTTTCAGGCAAAAGCCCTTCATCAGGATTCCTGCTCCTCGGATGCAGCCTGACCTGCTGTGCTTTTCCAGCACCACTCTAATCTTGACTCTAATCTCCAGCATCTGCAATACCCACTTCTGCCCTGTTCCCTAGTGGGCTCTACCATGAGCTGGTCCAGGAGAACATCCTATAGCCATTCCATAAATTCCTTTTCTTGGGTCCTGCTACCAACCTAATTTTCCCAATCCACCTGCATATTAAGTCCATCAAGATGACTGTAACAATGCCTTTCATACTTTCTGATTTATTGTCTTCCCCACATCCTGACTGCTGCTAGGAGGCCTGTACATGACTCCTATTAGAGTCTTCTTATCTCTGCAGTTCTTCAACTCTACCCATTCAGAATTTAAGCCTTCTGACTCAATATCACTTCTTGCTATCGATTTAATTTCATTTCTTACTAACAAGGTAATCCAGCCCACTTGCCTGCCCTTTCGATAGGATGTATGAGTCTTTGATATTTAGTTCCCAACCTTGAGTCCCTGGCAGCCACATCTATGATACCCATAACTTTGTAGCTGCCAATTTCAAACTATAACCTTCGCTGAATCCTCCCCACTTTGACTTTTTCCATAAGTTTTCATGCAACTAAGCCAACTTTCCCAACACAATTTAAAGCTCTATCTACAGCCCTAATTATGCAATTCGCCAGGACACTTGGCCCAGCATGGTTTACGTAAAGACCATCCCACCAGAACTTCCCTAGTGCTGGTGCCAATGTGCCATGAATTCAAACCCTTACCAGTTGTTAGGTAAGGGGTAAGGAAACGGCAGGAAAGTAGATTTGAGAAATATCGGATCAGCCATGATCCCATTGAATGGTAGAGCAGGCTCATGGGGCCAAATGCCCTACTGCTGTTCCTAGTTCTTAGGCTCTATAAAATCTCTAAAATGTTGTGCTCTTCAAGTATAATTGGTGTTTGTAGCAAAACTGTCAGATTTATGTTCTCTCAAACTATTAATTTCAATACTACACAATGTATTGAAACTCATTCTTTACTGTTCATATTTTTACTTTATTTTCTTTTGTGCCAACTGTTCTCTGCATTAATCCTCAGTTAATTCACAGTACTAGCAATGAAAAAACACCTTTAAGTTAGACTATTCATGCTATACAAATGATTCCTACATGAGAGAGAAAAACTGCATAGATACCAAATGTGCAGCATAACTGTGATATCATTGTACTGATTTTTCAAACTAGAAGTATAAACATGACTCTGTCATAAAGTTGATTAACTTTTATGTAAGTTTATAGGAAATTTAAAAAAGCATGCTGTATCATGGCATATATTCCAGACCATACTTTCTTGTGCCTTTAAAGACAATTACATGGCATCACAGCAGGTTGCATTTTGGTATCTAAGTACCTGCCTCATTTTTGTAACTCATGTGGAAAGAAGTTAGTCTTAGCGATTTTTGAGAGTTATCCAACTCAATCTGTGATAAAAGTGTGTAATGTACAGACACATCAGTAATCATTGAAGCCAGACTATGGGCAGAATTGACCAGAAACTGAATTGGATGAGGCAAATAACTACAATGGTTACAAGAGTGGGTCAGGGTCAAGGAGTCCTGCAGCAAGTAACTCATCACCTGATGCCCCAAACATGTCCAACATCTACAAAGCACAAGTCAGGCCTGTGATGGAAGATATTCCCTCCTTGCCTGGATGAAGGCAACTTCAACAATGCAAGAACTTGACACCATCCAGGATGAAGCAACTAGATTGATTGGCATCCAGAAACATTCACTGTCTCCACCACTGATGCTTAGTAGTAGCAGGATATTACATCTACAAGATGTGCTGCTGAAATTCACCACAACTACTTAGACTATGCTTTTCAAACCCATGATCATTTCTATTGTGAAAGACGAGGGCAGCAGATACTTGGAAACACCACCATCAGCAACTTCCCCTCCAAGCCACAGACCATCCTGGCTTGAAAATATGATGTTATTCCTTCAGTGCTACTAAATCAAAATTTTGGAACTCTCTCCCTATCACATTGTGGGTCTATCTATAGCGCATGGATTGCACTGGTTAAAGAAGGCAGCTCACCACCAAATCTTCAAAATCAACTAAGGACTGGGCCAGAATTTATTGTCAGTGACACCCACATCTCATGTATGAATAATAAAAAAATCTTATAAGGCACTGAATGACATGGGATATGTCAAGAAACATTGCAAAATCATGCAAACCTGCTACATCTTTTAACTAAGTTCCAAGCATCAAGGAAAGATTCTCACAAGGCAATGGCAAGTAGTCTATTATTGTTGTGAGTGACCTTATTTGAGTTTGCCTCAATAATGTGCACCTTTCTACTGTACCATTCATCATAATTCTCAAAATGGAAGACAGAGCACATATCTGGTTCCTATACTTCAACTCACAGCTTACTCCAAAGGAACTTATCTTTCAGACCAAGCACCAATATTTCAGGCACACACTATGTGCACATTCACTTCACATCCATGCTTAATCCCCAACTATACACAGCAATAAAAGGACAAAGAAACCAAGGAGACAGCAGTCTCAGGGATCAAGTGAAAAGATACTTGATACAAAAGTGTTACATGATACAGAAGTGTTACAATTGGAAACTGGATATTTTTAAAAGGTCAAATTGTTATCATGACCAATTTTTACCTGAAGGTCTAATCCAATCCTATTTTCTATCAGGACCTCCATCCATATATTTTACCAGAAGCTCTAGTCCCAATCTACAAAAAAATTCTAAATCTGTCATACATGGAACAAAGAACTGTGCAATACATTGGTAAAAACAATGACTGCAGATGCTGGAAACCAGATTCTGGATTAGTGGTGCTGGAAGAGCACAGCAATTCAGGCAGCATCCGAGGACAGGCAAAATCGACGTTTCGGGCAAAAGCCCTTCATCAGGAATAAAGGCAGAGAGCCTGAAGCATGGAGAGATAAGCTAGAGGAGGGTAGGGGTGGGGAGAGAGT
>NC_057716.1:67595708-67606319 GCF_004010195.1 Chiloscyllium plagiosum
ACTCTATGCTACTCTTTCCCCACCCCCACCCTCCTCTAGCTTATCTCTCCATGCTTCAGGCTCTCTGCCTTTATTCCTGATGAAGGGCTTTTGCCCGAAACGTCGATTTTGCCTGTCCTCGGATGCTGCCTGAATTGCTGTGTTCTTCCAGCACCACTAATCCAGAATGTGCAATACATTAACATGCCCTTCAGCCCGTTAAGACCACATGACACATGATGTCTTTCTAAACTAAAATCGTTCTGCCTCTGTGTGGTACTTATCCCTCTATTTCCTGCTATTTAGATATCTGTCAAAATGCCTCTTAAGCATTGCTATTTTATCCACCTCCAACACTTCCTCTGGCAGTACAGTCCAAACAATTACCACCCTCTGGATAAAAGATTTGCCTTTCAACTCCTTTAAACCTACATTTAACTTAAACCTATGTACCCTAGTAACTGACATTTCTACCTTGGGAAAAAAACACAATGACTATCTATGTCTCTCAATTTTGTGAACTTCCACAAGGTCACTCCTCATCCTTCAAAGATCAAGTGAAAACAAACTAAGTTTGTCCAATCTTTCCTTATAGATACTACTCTCCAAACCAGGCAACATCCTCAAAATGGGCGAAACTGAGGACTGAAGATCAGAGTCAAAATTAGAGTGATACTGGAAAAGCACAACAGGTCAGGCAGCATCTGAGGAGCAGGAAAATTGACATTTCGGGCAGGAACCCTTCCTGATGAAGGGTTCCTGCCCGAAACATTGATTTTCTTGCTTCTTGGATGCTGCCTGACCTGCTGTGCTTTTCCAGCACCACTCTGATCTCAACATTCTCAAACTGTAACTGTACCCTCTCCAAAGCCTCCACATTCTTCTGGTCGTGTGACAACCAGAACTCTATACAATATTCTGCCATTCTGGCTGCATGATTCCCCAAGGAGGGCACCCAAGAGTCTGTTTGCATATTAATGAGCAAGTAATTGCATGACAAATGTCTTCCCAAGCCACGGCAGATGGATTGAGATGACTTGCACTCAACCAAACATTTTCACAAAAAATGAAAACCCACGTGCAGAGGTGCACAAAACATTGTGCCAATATAACCATGACTTAAGATGGAATATAGGAGCAGATAAATAAAAGCCTAAATCAATAATGTTACATTGGTTGAGATGGTTTTTAACAAATTAGTCCTAGTGAAGGTTCGACTGGACTTGATCATATTACTCAAGATGTACTAATCTTATGACTGTGTGCGTCTAAGGTGCCAAGCAAGTGCTTGTAGCTATTGGTAACAGCAGTCAAATGCAGTTTGAATCAAGTGGTATCTTAGGGCTATCAGACTTTCTTCCTGATTCATTTAACTGTCAAATATCCTCATCAGAGCTGCCATTGAACATTGCCTTCAGAAAATAGTATTGAGGGAAAATTGTGAAAAATGTTGTGAAATGAAATCGAGAATACAGAATTATATCAGCCCAGAGAAGAGTTATGTTGGTAACATTGGCTCTGAAAACTGGCCTTGCCTCTCTCAGGGTAAAATTATCTGAATGCACAAAATATGGCAACATGTATTTGCTCAAGAATTATATCAATCAGCTCACTGAATTGACATAAATCTTTAGATGCTTTCTTCATATTAGATCATTAAGAATAGTTTGTTTATTTGTTGGTGTGCTATCTTTTTATTATTTGGGCTGCTTTAAACTCAATTATTGAGTCTGCACTCACCCAATATTTCTTAATTTCAGATTTTAAACATTCAGGCAATGAAAGCTAAATCTAAGAAATATTTGTTAAGCAATAAAGGTAAGACTTAAAGATGGGAAGCATCTTTATTGGCTCACTTTGATACTTAATTCTTGATTCAGCCTCAGACACAAAGCAATACGTGATCTTCTCTCTTGTTTTGTTACTTTTGTGAACCAACTAGAAAGAAGTCTCTTCCTTTCAGTTTCAGAACTGGTATGTACTTTGACTAATGAAAGCCAGTCCTTAGTAAGCCTTTGAAAGGTACATCATGGCCTTGTGATCAGTGGTGTTCTTGAATGCCAATTATCTCAGGCAGCACATGATCAATCACTAATTAGTTTAGGTGGTATGCAGTCAGTTTCTCAATGGTTTCCTAAGGATGATTGTCATCTGAATAATGTCACTTTCTGTTATCCTCCCTTTCATAACAGCAATTTCTGTTATTTCATTAAATTGTATGATTTTCTGCGAAGATAATGGGGATCCTAAGATAGTTTCATTTCCAAATATTTGAGATATGAGAATATATGATATCAGGTACGGCTGAGTAATTTGTGACCTCATCATTCCTCATGCCTTAATTTATTTATAGATATTAATGTTCTATTATGGTAGAATTCCCATTAAACTGGGGTATTATCAGGGTGTTTTAATTCAGATAACTGCTTGTTGATGTGGAGTTCTATGGTGCGTGTTGATGTTTGGGATGAGTTAGTTGCTAATAGCTAAAAGAGAACAAGGTTTCATACAGCCATAAATTAATATAGAAATTACAAAGTTACTTCTTACATAAAATCTATGCAAAGTGTGTATAAAGTCTAAACATAAAGATAATCCCTGGGTGAAAGTTGATTTAGTAGGATACACCCATAAAATGCAATTAATATATTTTCATAAGTAAAAAAAGTTCAAAGAAACACATTACTATAAAGATTGATTCCACCATTTGTTTTGGAAGTTTACAGAACCAAAGGAATTCATTGGTCTGTTATATATTTTGAATGGAAGTGATTACTTATTTTTATAACACACTGTTTGTTAAAATACTAAACAAATAGATTTGAAAGCTTGAAACTTCACAACGATTCCCCTTCCACAACAGACCTTTAAATCTTAGGTATCAAATTATCAAACTTTGACATGTGATAATTGTTGGAGAATGAGGTCCCATCTGAATCTATTCAACTTTGACAGACTTCACAAAGTAAAAGATAATGTCTCCATCGTCCTACTTTCTCATTAGACAGAGATGACTGGTGGTAGTTTAACCTGAGGATCACCATGCCTGAGGCGAGGGAAAGGTTGAGACAGAGAGAAGCCTCAACTAGAGAACGATTTGAACTCACACAATTGGCATTATTCTACATTGCAAACTGGCTATCCAACCAACACGACATAGATCAGTGAACAGCTACTTACATGAAACAAAATTGCCTTATACATTGCTTTAGATTATAGATGGCTCTAAAGTGGTGATCTTAGCTACCCCATCATATTTGTAGCTTAGATTCAAAGGAATTTTGACATCAAAAAAGGTCACGTTTCTTTGAGTTCTTCCTTTGAGCAATTATGACTAAAGAAATTTTTAAAACCCTTAAAGGTCCTTATTTTCAAAAGCATCAAGAAAGACAATAAAGAAAGCAAGAGAGAAATGAAGAAAGGAACAGAAGAGAGGAAACAGAGAAATGAAAACAGGAAGGAAAATAAAGGAAGAACAAAGAGAGGAAGAAAGATTATGAGAGAAAGAAAAAAGAAAGTAAAGAAGGCTTGGATTTAAACAGGACCTTTCAGTACCTTGGGTCTCCTCAGAATGTTTTATTACCAATTAGGCACTTTTTGAAGTTTAGCCATTTCTCCAATGTAAGAAAACATGACAGCCAATTTTCTAACTCCCACCGGCAGCATTGTGAATTACTAGGTAATCTATTTTATGTTGCTTGAGAGACACTTGGCCAGATTACCTGGGAAAACTTCCCTGCTCTTCTTCAGATTTTGCAGGGATAATTTATGCCTGTTTGAAAGAATAGGCAGCAAGTAGGCCTTCTATTAATACCACATCCAAAAGGTGGCACTCTCTTATTATCATTAGAATGTCAGCTGAGATTTTGTACTCAAGTCTCGAGAATGACACTGAAGTAAAAATGGAACTGAAAACTTTATGGCTCAGAATGAAATAGTGAAATACTGTGCAGTGGGGAATAGACTGCTGTCTTGACCAACTTTGTGACTCCTAACATAGAAAGAAAAGATTTTCCTTGACAGGTACCAGATCAAAATGAAAGAGTTGGCTTGTCTTTCAAAATTTGTCAAAGCCAACCCTCCACAATGGAGTAGGCGTGTAAGAACTTGCAGTGATTAAAACATTAATTTTACCACTTTTGGAAATCTGGAGTGAGAAGGCAAGTTAAATTGATCAAATTGTGCATTGGGCCTTCATCACTGGATTAGCAAGAATATAATGAGGTTGAATTAATTTGATATTGTACACTGAGCAGAAGAATGCTTAGAGCAGATCTTACTGATATATTCAGGAGTCTAACAAGTTAAATAGTTTCAAACGTAATGCAAAAGATTAATGGGGTGAAAATAGAGGAAGATGGGTATGGACTAGCACATTGCCATGATGATCCTGACTCTAAACAAAATACTGTCACACATATTCTAATGTAATCATTAACTCTGCAACAAAAAGGCATGAACATAAGCTGTGAAAAAGGAATTCCATGGGTGATAGTAATATCCACAATCAAGCATTTGCTCTTTTTGATCACATATGCCATGTTCCTGTGTGTTCAAGTTGTCTCATCTTTTAGAGTTCTAAAATTGCAGGGTTAACAGGTGATACTGAAATCACAAAATTATTACAGCACAAGAGGAGGCCATTCAGTTCAACATGTTTGTACGAATTCTTTGAAGAAGCATTTTACTTCATACCATTCTCCTACCTTCTCCCTATAGCTTTTCACATTGTTCCTTTTTAAATAGCAATTTAAATTTCTTTGCAATACTTCGATTGAACTTGCCACCTCCAAAATGTCAACTTGCATTGTAAGATTATATTTAAAATTGAATGCAAAGCATACATAAAACAATAATAAAGTTGTAAATGTAATTCACAATTTGAGCTTTATTTACAAAATTTTAAATGATATTCATTGTAATGTGGACCTGCAGAATTTCTGTTGAATTCCTGGCTGATTATAATGCTGGAATCTCAATCATTTATCAATTAGTTTTACTCAAACAGCAATGTTTAAAACCTGATTGCAAATGTTACAATGATTACATGTCAAACAACAAATTTGTCCTTTAAAGATGTAATATTAGTGCAGTATTGTGTTGAATGCAGTAACTCATTTAAGAAGCAAATGCTTGTTGATGCATAATTCTCTTAGTTGCTCAATCCGCAATTGAATACTTGATCCCAGTCGGTTGTTATTGGACTCTAGCCATTGGTTCAGTTGCTCTTCTCGTTTTTCCCTGAAAATTGCAGATTATCATTAGTTAGCACAGTGGGAGGCAACATGGTGGATAGATAATTACAGGTTCCCTGATCTCGCACAAAACCTTCGGTAAGAAAATCAGTGGAAAACCTAAAAAAATTATATCTTTTGCATTTCTGCTGATCTTCAAGTGAAGTTGTTGTGGAAGATCAAAAGTTCTGAGTACCTTCTATGAACATGCTGCTCTCGTGGGCCCCATATAGTGAGACAACTGGAGGGTTCGTTTGTGTGACCCCAATGGATCATGTCACTAGGCTAATGTCATGCACAAATATCAAAAAGTCATCAACGAATGCGCAGAGAATGTCTTCATTATTCACTTCTGAAATACCAAGCAGTAGGAAGCAAAATGACTATTCAATGGGCCATTCAACAATTAGTAGCTGAGGCGTTCTTAACTTGCAACTCAGGCAAGGTTGGTGGAAACACTGAGGAGCGTTGCTGGAAGACTTTGAAGAGTGACCACAGAAATGCTGCAAGTTGCACTGCCTTGTATTGAAATGGTAATGACAAGTGTTCTATAACATGGTCACACAAAAAAGTTAGCAGAAGGGGGACATTTATACTTCCTTTTTAATTAACTGTGAATACATTGAATTTATCTGAGGGTTTTTTGCTGCAAAGCTTAATGGCATTTCTTCCTGTTTCTTATCAAATTCATCTCATTAACTACGTATCTCCACCTTACAGTGACTGTCTCAAGTGGTTCTGACCCCAAAAGACCAACATTTCTGGCACCTTTGCCATATTTGAAAGGTGGATATGCACCAGACATTCTGAAGCTGGCCTGCTCAGTGACAGACATTATGTATCAATGTCAGAGATGAGGAAGACTAGGAAGATGATGTAGTGATTCTTGGAAATAACCTGGAGATGCTTGGTGGATGCGATGGTGCAAGGTTTTAGAATGGGGGGGGTTTCTCTTCCCCGAAGACCAACAAAAGAGGTCCCAGACCATGGAAGACTGGTCTGAGGTTGCCACTGGGTTAATTGTTCTTGACAGTATGGAGGAAAGGTCTGGAGAAGGTCAATGACTTTCTCTGCTCTGTCAGACTAAATTCCACACTCTTTCTCTCTTTCTTCACGCTCACTGTCTCACTGCACCCACCTCCCACAGACGCTCATGGTCTGTCATTATTGCCTGCAACGTCATCCCTCACCTGTTCTCACCCATCTCTAACTCCCAGAATAGTAACTGTTCATGGACTTTGTGTAGCCTACTCACTCCCTCTGAACACCATTTGACCACATGTATTCACTTTCAGCTCACTCAATCCCTCCCTTTCTTCCATATCAGGTGAAGACAGGCCACAATAGGTCACAGACTGGTGGAGGGTTGCTAGACATCAGACTGCGCAGCTCCTCAAGGAATCTTCTTTCACATAGAAGAAAATCAGGACTGCTCCTGCGGAGATTGTCCTGCCAATTGAGTAAGTTCTTTCACAGTAATCTGAATTATATGTGCCATTCATTGTACAACCCTTCCAAACATTGGCCTTAATTATTTCTCTTCCTACCCCTCTGACTCTTGGAAGTGCAAGCTGAGGACTGTCCACATGCTTCAGGGCCATTCAGACACAAATACCCCTGGGGTCTCTGAAGCAAACCTCCAGGGTCAATGTGCACCACTGCTGAGCAGGCTCCCTTTACCCTTGAAGTGGAATGTAAGCTGAGAGTAAAAAAAGGAAAAAAAAAAGATTTTGAGGGCACTTTAGGGGCAGACATGACTGTACATTCTATATGAGGTATCATGTTTGTCTAAATTTGATTGTTTTTGTAGTAAATCTGTTTGTCTGGCTATGTATTGCCTTGAATGTAACTGTGTAAGCATGATGCCTAACTTTATGTCCATACAATATGTACCAGAGAATAATGTTGAGATCATGCTGCTGCATGTGGAAGCAAGATGAACAAGAGGGCAATGGGTTCTGCTGTCACCTTTGCCCCTCAAGATAAAACATCTCTATTCTTTCACTGGCTCCTGTCTCCAAAAGTGTTGGTGTGAATGAATTGCTCAGCAATGTGTGGGTCAGGAACAGTACAGAACACAGGATGCCAATACATTTTAGGGAACTTGAAGATCTGTATCCTGTATGGTGCTTGGGTCTCTTTGTAATGTTGTTTCCCTTTAAAGGGCCACACAAATGTGTCTTGTAGCCTGCTCCCATACAGTTAGGGACATTTACACCATCCACCTGGGGGATTGTCACAGTCATTTCCTTACTGGTTGCATACTTTTGAATTTAACACAATGGAAGTGACGATTGATTTTACTTCCACCTCTATGGTGAGGCCACAAACAGCAAGTCCTCTTCGTGATATCCCTTCCCATTAACCCTATGGACTTAACACATAACAGTCCTCACCCAATCCATCCAAATGACCCTATAGCTGTCCATCTAGCACCTAGCACATGAGGTTGCCTGGCTAAGTGTGGTCACACTCCAAACTCCTCATGCCCCTTGAAACCACAATGCTCCTGATCATGGACAAACCGCTCTCCCGCATTTTACCAGCACCATAGATAATATGAGGGCAGAGTTCTGCGAAGGGAATATGAACAGTTAGTAGCTAAATTAAAAAACAGAACCAAAAAGGTAATAATCTCTGGATTATTATCTCAGCCATTGGCTAAGATTAAGTTGGTAAATGCATGGCTTAAAGATTGGTGTGGGAGAAATGGGTTTAAATGTATGGGATATTGGCACCAGTACTGTTCCAATAGGATGTATCTTCAGCTGAACTGTGCTGGGACCAGAGTCTGAGTGAATCACATAACTAGGCCTGTAGACAGGGCTTTAAACTAAATGGGGAAGGTGGAGGGATCTGTTATAGGGGAAATTAGAAAACCTAAATTAAAGGAGGAGGTAAGTGTGTAGGTTAGTGATGTTGCAGATGGCTACCAGACAATAAAGGTGAGGGATAAAACAGGTGAATATCTTTATGCATCAAGGAATTATAAAAAAAGTAGGGAAATTTACCAGTTGGACAAATTTAAAAGCTTTATATCTAAATTCACGAAGTATTTGAAATAAACTGGATGAACTAATCGCATAGATAGATGTAAACAGGTACAATATAATTGGGATTATGGCGACATAGCTGCAGGGTGACCAGGGATTGAACTGAATGTCCCAGGGTATTCAGTATTTATGAAGGACAGGCAAAAAAGGAAAAAGGTGGGGGAGTGGCATTGTTGTTTAAAGAGGCAATTAACACCATAGTGAGAAAGAATAGTCATAGAGTCATATGAATAGAGATGAACAGCACGGAAACAGACCCTTTGCTCCAACTCGTCCATGCCGACCAGATATCCCAACCTAATCTAGTCCCACCTGCCAGCACCCGGCCCATATCCCTGCAAACCTTTCCAATTCATAAACCCATCCAAATTTCTTTTAATGTTGCATTTGTATGAACCTCTACCACATCCTCTGGCAGCTCATCCCATACAGGTACCACCCTCTGTGTGCAAAGGTATCTTTTATATTTTTCCCCTTTCACCCTAAACCTATGCCCTCTAGTTCTGTACTCCCTCACCCAAGGAAAAGACTTTGAGGAGAAAGTGAGGTCTGCAGATGCTGGAGATCAGAACTGAAAATGTGTTGCTGGAAAAGCGCAGCAGGTCAGGCAGCATCCAGGGAACAGGAGAATCGACGTTTCGGGCACGTCGATTCTCCTGTTCCCTGGATGCTGCCTGACCTGCTGCGCTTTTCCAGCAACACATTTTCAGCAAGGAAAAGACTTTGCCTATTTATCCTATCCATGCCCCTCATGATTTTATAAACCACTATAAGGTGACCCCTCAGCCTCCAACGCTCCAGGAAAAACAGCCCCAGCCTATTTAACCTCTCCTTATAGCTCAAATCCTCCAACCCTGGTAACATACTTGTAAATCTTTTCTGAACCCTTTCAAGTTTCACAACATCTTTCTGATAGGAAAGAAACCAGAATTGCACACAATTTTCCACAACAGTGGCCTAATCAATGTTCTGTACAGCTGCAACATGACCTCCCAACTCCTTTACTCAATACTCTGACCAATAAAGGAAAGCATACCAAATGTCTTCTTCGCTATTCTATCTACCTGTGACTCCACTTTCAAGGAGCTATGAACCTGCACTCCAAGGTCTCTGTTCAGCAACACTCCCTAGGACTTTACCATTAAGTGTATAAGTCCTGCTAAGATTTGCTTTCCAAAAATGCAGCACCTCACATTTATCTAAATTAAATTCCATCTGCCACTTCTCAGCTCATTGGCCCATCTGATAAAGATCCCATTGTAATCTGAGGTAACCTTCTTGGCTGTCCACTACACCTCCAATTTTGATGTCATTTGCAAACTTACCAACAGTACCTCTAATGCTCGCATCCAAATCATTTATATAAATGATGAAAGGTAGAGGACACCGCACCAATCCTTTGCACTCCACTGGTCACAGGCCTCTAGTCTGAAAAACAACTCTCCACTACCACCTTTGAGCCAGTTCTGTGTCCAAATGGCTAGTTCTCCCTATATTCCATGAGATCTAACCTTGCTAACCGGTCTCGTTTGGGTAACATTTTCAAACACCTTACTGAAGTCCATATAGATCACGTCTACCACTCTGTCCTCATCAATCCTCTTTGTTACTTTTTTGAAAAACTCAATCAAGTTTATGAGATAATTTCCCATGCAAAAATCCATGTTAACTATCCATAATCAGTCCTTGCCTTTCCAAACACAGTTAACTATCCATAATCAGTCCTTGCCTTTCCAAACACATATACATCCTGTCCCTCAGGATTCCATCAAACACCTTGCCCACCACCGACTTCAGGCTCACTGGTCTGTAGTTCCCTGGCTTGTCCTTACTACCTTTCTTAAACAGTGGCACCATGTTAGCCAACCTCCAGACTTCTGGCACCTCACCCGTGACTATCAATGATACAAATATCTCAGCAAGAGGCCCAGCATTCTCTTCCTTAGCTTCCCACAGAGTTCTTGGGTACACCTGATCAGGTCCTGGGGATTTATCCACTTTTACGCATTTCAAGACATTCAGCACTTCCTCCTCTGTAGTACGGACATTTTTTCAAGATGTCACCATCTATTTTCCCATACTCTATATCTTCCATGTTCTTCTCCACAGTAAACACTGATGCAAAATACACATTTAGTATCTCCCCCATCTCCTGTGGTTCTACACAAAGGCCACCTTGCTGATCTTGGAGGGGCCCTATTCTTTCCCTAGTTACCCTTTTGTCCTTAATGTATTTGTAAAAACCATTTAGATTCTCCTTAATTCTATTTGCCAAAGCTATCTCGTCCTCTTTTTGACCTCCTGATTTCCCTCTTAAGTATTCTCCTACTGCCTTTATACTCTTC
>NC_057716.1:67606903-67628631 GCF_004010195.1 Chiloscyllium plagiosum
CTCTGACCTATCACCTCCATCCCCACTCCCATTCACCTATTGTACTCTATGCTACTTTCTCCCCGCCCCCACCCCCAACCTCCTCTCATTTATCTCTCCACTCTGCAGACACCCTGCCTCTATTCTTGATGAAGGGCTTTTGCCCGAAGAATCGATTTTCCTGTTCCTCGGATGCTGCCTGACCTGCTGTGCTTTTCCAGCACCACTCTAATCTGTGAACCAATACCTGATCTGGTATAAGAGGCTGCCCTTGACTTCCTGTGCTGTGACCTGCTGAATATCAGATATGCTGAGGCCCATTATCACATTATTTGTGTTCCTCTCAGTTCAACTCATCAATTCTGACCTACTCTTAGTGCTTATTACAGAACATAGAACATTACAGCGCAGAACAGGCCCTTCAGCCCTTGATGTTGCGCCAACCTGTGAAACCAATCGAACCTATACTATTCCATTCTTGTCCATATGTCTATACAATGACCATTTAAATGGCCTTAAAGTTAGCGAGTCTACTAGTGTTGCAGGCAGAGCGTTCCATGCCCCTACTACTCTCTGAGTAAAGAAACTACCTCTGACATCTGACCTATCCTATGTCTATCACAATTATCATTTATTCAGCTTTTATTTCCAAATGGCCTGCTACCTCTAATTTCCTTGTCTACCCTCCTCTATGATCTCTCTCTTTCTCTGTGTTCCATCTCCACCTATCTGCTCACTTCTCCCATTCCCTGTTGTGACCCTCTCCACATTCCCCCCACCCTGAATTTGGCTTCAGCATGAACATCACCTTTTCCTAGCTACTAACAGTTCTGAAGAAGAGTTACCAGACTTGAAATATTAACTCTGCTTTCTTCCCACAAATGCTGCCAGACCTGCTGAGTTTCTCCGTCATTTTCTGTTTTTGTTTCAGAAGCTAAACCTGCAGGAAACAAGCTTCCCCAAAATCATTGTGTAACCATAGTAATAGTTGCATTTTGTGTCTGAGTAATTAACTTGCGTTTAGACAACACACATGAGTTAGCATTTATTTAATTGATTAAGTTTTCTGTTTCAGCAACAAGGTCTTGGATTGCTCAATTTGAAAGTTTCTTTTCATAACTGAGTTAATTATATACAGAGAAATCCTGGCTTACATTGAGCCTGAAATCGTGAGCTCAACGCCAGTGCAAAGAGATGAATGAAAATAAATTACAGGTCTAGGAAGTCTCCAATGAGAAGCTTGGTGTTCCCTTTCAACCTGTTGTAGCCTCATTGATTAGTTCAACAATGGAAGTTCAGTCCTCATATTGCAACTTGTTTCACCTGTAAAACATTGTATGTACAGCACTGTCACCCATAGCCAGGATTTTCAAACTATTAAAAGAGATCGTTAAATTGCTTTAATTGCCAATTTAAAATTGTTTCAGGGCTCTATGGCTCACAATCTTTCATTAGAAGAGAGAATATCAAAGAATAAAACGAGATTTAAAGAACACACCAATTTAGAGATTATTAATAAAAGTCATGATTTATTTAAACACATCGCTGAAACTCAAATCATCAAGCACAGAAATGAAAACATTTTGGGAAATTAACATAATTATTAAGAACCTGAATAAATTCATTTATTTTTTTAAGATGTCTTCAAAGGACAATTGTCTATCCCCAGGAGTGAATGCCAGTTGGTAGCTCAGTGGTGGCACTGGGAAAAGCAGCCACTGCTGGGACTACACCTGGAGAAAGTGTATTTTAAGGAAGCATGCAACCCTCCTAACCAGATAATTGGGATTTGGGAGCACTGGGGCCAGTCAGGTAGACCCCAACTTGGTAGGGGCAGTTTGGGTAGTTTATGAGGGAAGGGGACAATTGTCATGGGGCTGCCACTGTTGCCTGCAAGTCCCCCTCCTTGAACCAAGGAGGGCCTACCTGCCAGCAATGGGAGAAAGTGGCCCTTACTTGTTTACTTAAGTGGTTCAATTTAGCCTCAGATGGGAATGCAATCATCTCTCTAGCACTGCTGGCTAAATGGCATGGCAATGAGATGATGACAGGTCTTGTACCATATGCCTCCTCTTATAATTTTACAGAAACTTCCAAAACCCCATCTCCATCTACCATCCCTTTCCTCGTGAATGTGGTAAATCCAGCCCATTGTTTCTCCCTTAGACTATTCAAAGCAGCATCATGCTTCAGGGTTTAATGCCTGTTTTGATGAAGTGCCAATCTTTGGAATGCAGAGGTCAGCAGTTACCAAATTGGCACTTTAGGCATTCCCTGAGGAAATCAGTCATGGTGTTCATTTCTGAAGCTTAGATCCATAGCATTTCTTTCTTTCTGTCCATAAATCAGAAGGGATTGAAATCAGACTCTTTCTTACAGTTGTATTAATGGGATTGAGAAATTGTAACTGATTGTCTTATGAAAAAAATTAAGTTGAAAATGTTTATGCATCTGATTGGAATATAAAAGCATGGATTGCTGGCTTTGACTGAAATGTTTCACATCATGGTCGATGTAATATTTCAAATATTCAATAAAGGGTTATTCAGAATATGCAAATCATGTGGTATCCTAAGCTTACTCGTTGGCTTGGAAACCTCTGAGCCATTAGGCAATGAAAGGCAAGCCAGCAGTATTTTGTCATTTTTTTTGACTACTATTGACAGAGAACAAATTGGGAGAGAATGTAAATTGTTTGATTTGTGAATATGATTTTGTCTATTAGTTTAACTAAATGTTCTTTATGTAATTATTCAGGTTCTTAATAATTATGTTAATTGCCCAAAATGTTTTCATTTCTGTGTTTGATGACTTGAGTTTCAGTGATGTGTTTAAATAAATCATGAGTTTTATTATTAATCCCTAAATTTGTGTGTTCTTTGAATCTCATTTTATTCTTTGATATTCTCTCTTCTAATGATAAGATTGTGAGCCATAGAGCCCTGAAACAATTTTAAATCGGCAATTAAAACATTTTTTTTTAATAGTTTGAATATCCTGGCTATGGGTGACAGTGCTGTACATATCATGTTTTACAGGTGAAACAAGTTGCAATATGAGGACTCAACTTCCATTGTTGAACTGGTTAAAAATTTGCAGGAAAATATAAAAGCAACAGCTGTGTGCAGATCTTAGATATTTCAGACAAAGGACAATTAGTTACCAACTGTTCATGCAATATTTACCTTGTAACGATCTCATCAGTAAAAGACATTTGTGAAAGATTAGCCTTCAATGGCTCACTGAAAGAAAATAAGACAGATTTGTGATTAATATTATTTCTAAAACTTCTTAAAGAAAGTGAAATCTCAAACAACCCCAGCTTAGCTGAATCCACTCCAGTCCAGGCAACATCCTGAGGAATCTCTTCTGCACCCTCTCAGTGCAATCACATCCTTCTTACAGTGTAGTGAACAGAAATGCACACAGTACCCCAGCTGTGGCCTAACTAATGTTACATGCAGCTACATCATAACCTCTTTCCTCTTATATTCAATCTCTTGACTAATAAAGTCAAATTTCACGTATACAAAAACAGAAATTGCTGGTAAAGCTCAGCAGGTCCAGTAGCATCTGTGCAGAGAAATCAGAGTTAATGTTCCAGGTCCAGTGACTCTTCCTCAGAACTGGACAAATGTTGGATGCATTATAAGAACTCTGTCTCCTCTAACTGCTTTGTCTATCCTAGTTAATATCAGGCAGGTTGAAATCCCCTATTATTACACTATAATTTTTTAATACTTCTGAGATTTGTTACTTATGCATCTTTTTATCTCTCTATGACTATTTGGGGGTCTATATATAGTACACTCCCAGCAAAGTGACTGCTGCCTCTAAGACAAAGGAGCAGAAATTAGGCCATTCAGTCCATCGAGTTTACTCCGCCATTTACTCATGACCGATAAGCTTCTCAACTCCATTCTCCCACTTTCTCCCATAACCCTTGATCCCCTTGACAATCAAGAACCTATCCATCTCAATCTTAAATCTACTCAATGACCTGACCTCCACAACCTTCTTTGACAATGAATTCCATAGATTCACTGTACTGTGGCTGAAGAGCTTTCTCCTTATCTCTATATTAAAGGGTCTTCTTTTTATTGTAAAGTTGTGCCCTTGGATCTTAGTATCTCCTACCAATGGAAACATCTTCCCAACATCCATTCTGTACAAGCCATTCAGTATTCTGTAAATTTTGATTAGATCCCCCTTATCTTTCTAAACTCCATCGAGTATAGACCCAGAGTAAGCAAATGTTCCTCATATGTTAAGTTTTTCATTCTTGCGAACATTCTTGTGTACCTCCTCTGGACCCCCGCCAGGGCCAGTACATCCTTCCTAAGATATGGGACCTAAAATTGCTCACAATACTCTAAATGTGGTCTGACCAGAGCTTTATAAAGCCTCATGAGTACATCCCTTCTTTAATATTATAGTCCTCTTGAAATAAATGGCAACATTGTATTTGCCTTCCTAACTACTGACTCTGTCTGCAAGTTTACCTTTAAAGAATCCTGGACTAGAACTCCTAAGTCTCTTTGCACTTCAGATTTCGGAATTTTCTCCCCATTTAGAAAATAATCCATGCCTCTATTCTTCCTACCAAAATACATGACCTCACAGTTTCCCACATTGTATCCCAGCTGCTACTTCCTTGACCACTCTCCTAACCTGTAAAAATCCTTCTGCATTCTCCCCGCCTCCTTAATATTACCTATCCCTTAACCTATCTTTGTATCATCTGCAAACCTGGCTAAAATGCCCTCAGTTCCCTCATCTTCATCATTCATGTATAAAGTGAAAAGTTGTGGTCCCAACACTGACCCTTGTGGAACACCACCAGTCACCAGCTACCATTCTGACAAGGATCCTTTTATCCACATGCCCCGCTTTCAGCCAGACTGCCAATCCTTTATTTTTACTAGTACCTTGCCTCTGACATCATGGGTCTCTATCTTACTCAGCAGTCTCCTATGTGGTCCCTTGTCAAAGGCCTTCTGGAAGTCCAGTTAGATAACATCCATTGGCTCTCCTTGGTCTAACATGCTTGTTACCTCCTCAAAGCATTCTAACAGATTTGTCAGGCATGACCTCCCCTTCATGAAACCATGCTGACTTCACCCTTTTTAACATGCACTTTCAAGTATTTGGAAATCTCATCCTTCACAATGGACTCCAAAATCTTACCAACGACCAAGGTCAGGCTAATTGGCCTCTAATTTCCTGTCTTTTGCCCTACTCATGGCTCTACTCATAAGGACCCATTTGAGAAACCTTTCAAATATCAAACCTCTTTACTGCAATAATTGACTTTTTGATCAATGTAGATATCATCTCCTCTATTACAATTCCCACCTCACCTAAAGATTCAATTCCCTGCAGTATTGAGCTGCCAGTACTGTCCATTCCTTAACTATGTCTCCATGCTAGCAATAATACTTTATCTCTACCCATTGATCAACACTCACAACTCATCAGCCTCCTTGAAAGACTCTTTGCATTAAAATTAAATGCCATCCAGCCTTGTGATGCTACCTTTTGCTTTAGCTTGACTATATTTGCACTGCTTTCTTGATTAACTTGGTTCTTCTTCTTTACTTGTTTGTGCATTACCAGCTAATGTACCTCCACTTCTCATCCCATCTCATCCCCTTGCCAAATGAGTTTAAGTCTGACCAACCACAATAGCAAGCCAATGCAGATACAATACGTTGGACTTATATGGATCCTAACTTCTCCAAAAATGATATTAGTGGTCTGGGAATCTAAAACCCTCCCTTCTACTCCAACTCTTCATCCACCAGTAATCTTTGCTACTGGTTGCAATTCAAATAATGAGGTTCTATATTCACTAGTAAAATTCTCTAATGTCACTGGCACATAGAAGCTTTCTCATACTGATGGGTAATACCACACAAGTGCCAGGCATAATAATGACTATCTTAAATAAGACAGAATTTAATGTACTTCCCATGACATTTGATGGCATCACCATCACTGATTTCCTCTCTATCAATAAATCTGGGAGTTTCATCGACCAGAAACCAAACTGAACCAGCTATATAAATGCTGTAGCTGAAAGATCAGGTTAGAGGCTGAGAATTCTGCAGCAAATAACACCTCCAAGTCCTCGCCACCATATTCAAACCTTGAGTCAGGAGTGTGGCGAAATACTCTCCATTTGCCTGAATTGGAAAAAACTTGAACAGCATTCAAGAAGCTCAACACAATCCAAAAAAAAAGACAGCATGCATTTTTGGCATCCATCCCCTTTCATACTCACTCCTTTTTCTACTGACACATAGTACTGAGTGCTTACTCCTAAATGCACTGAGTGACTCTCCAAGGATCTTCCATCAGTCCCTTTCAAATCTATGATCTCTAATGACTACTAGGTCAAGGGCAGTAGACTATGGGAAGCAATTTCCTATTTAAGCCTTACATCATCCTGACTTGAACTACATCATTGTTTCTTCATTGCTGCTGGGTTAAAGTCTTGGAACTACCATCCTCATGGCACTGTGGGTGTACTGGGGACTCAGCAGTTAAATAAGATGTCTCATCACTAACTTCCCAATTAGAGATGGGCAACAAATGCTGTCTTGTCAACAGCTACATCTCCGGAATGACTTAGAAATATAACTGAGCCAATTTCAAAAAAGTGCATTATAAGGAAATCTTCCTTCAATATATGTTGGCTTAAAACTTAGTGAGAATATTGCCTACTTTACAATAACTTCAAGGAAAATAAATTACTTTGTTCTGTTTTATTTTGAAACCTAAAATCCTTTAAGATAATGGAGCAAACAACCCAAACTAATTATATATCAGAGACTTTGGACAGAATCTTCTGCTGTTGCTAGTGATGTGCATGGAGGCTGATAGGGCATTAACTTAGGCAGGCAGGGGTGTACCTAAACCCTACTGCCTTTTTGCCTTTGCTGGAATTGCTGGAATTGTCCTGCGAGAATACCCATGGTTGACCATGGGACTGACCTTTGACCTTTAGGGAGTGAGATGGGAATGGGGTGTATTGTTCACCTTATTAAAGGCAGTCAGTGTTTGATTGAAACACTAGACGTGGTGAATGGTAAGCCTGCTGACAGCCACCTTTATATGCTTTTTATTCTGTTCAAGTCCCTGTCCTACACTCCTCATAATACCTACACTGAGCACCCAGCCCTAAAACTCCAATATCATTTACCTGTGGCCTAGCTTACTCTGTAATACAGAAACTCTGGCCTCCTCTGCAGCATTGCTGTGTGCAAGTCTTAATTCCAGGGAATGTTTCATCTCTGGCCTTGGCACTGCTTCACTGGTTTGTGGCTCAGTGGGCCTCTGTGAAAAGAGACAGCAATGGTCTCTCACTTTTCTCTGGCTGCCAGATGAGACTAATGACATGCCAACAAGATTCCACCATAGACAGTGTAAAAATGGGCTAGGAACTGTCAGACAGCAGCTTGGGTCGTACTCCATTTGGATCATGTGTGGACATATGTGGAAACCACTTCATGGTTGAATGCTTGACTAGTTGCAAGACAATGAAGGGTGTCAAACACTTACTGGAGAGGGATCAGGCGCTGAGTTGGCACGCTTACTCATAAAGTACTCATGCACTCATTGGGATGACAATTCTATCTGACTGTAGGAGAAAACTGATCATAATAGGTTAGAGCTTTCCAAGACACCATGAGGAGGAGTCTTGAATATTGGAATATACATTAGCTGATGAGAAGGCATCAGGACTTGTTGATGAAGACAGAGATAGAACTATATTGATGGAGAGAGCAGAATGTCACAGCCATCTAGTGGAGATGTCTCCAGTCTGGTGTGTGGATATACAGTGAAACACTGTTGAGAAAAGGGTTTGTGCATAACTATTTCGTCCTTCACTGCAGGATATTGCAGCAATTAAAACATTAAAAAGCCTGACTTTGCTTGGCGCTATCACAAACCAGCTCTAGGGAGATGACTTAGAACCCTAATAGGAAGCACTGCCATGCTACTAGCCTGTATCCTAAACCAAGGCAGAGGCTTGGGTCAGCGACACACTCTGGGGAGCATATTACAGAGTTGTGTCCATAGTTAACAGAGGATGTGACATCTGAGGTCTCTGACGTTCAGGGGACTGCTGGAGACGAAGCTGAATCTATGCGTGGGTTCAGCCATAACAGATCTGTTGAAATGATAAGCAAAGGAACATTTGCCACAGACTAAAGACAAAACACTGTGGATTTCTGAAGAAGTCAGACTGGACAATGTTAATTATGTTTCTCTCTCCACACATGCTACCAGACCTGCTGAGTTTCTCCAGCATTCTCTATCTGGCAGAGACTTTTAGAGTACATTTTCAGCCTATGACAAAAGGTAGAGGAGTAGTGCCAAAGTTCTGACTGCTGTCAAGGCTCTGGCATGCAAAGACTTGGCTGCCTCCATTGATAACCTTGGAGAGCAAGGACCAAATGAATGCACAGTGTTACTGTACATGTGCTTGGACCTGTACTCCCTTGAAATTCTTCTCCACTTAGCACAAAGTTGTGCAGGGTGCAGCAGACTACAATAATTCTGGACACTATTTATGGAAAGTACTGCAACATTGCGGTGGCACGTTGGCTTAGTGGTTAGCACTATTGCCTCACAGCACCAGGGACCTGGGTTTGATTCCAGCCTCAGGCTACTGTCTGTGTGGAGTTTGTACATTCTCCTTGTGCCTGCGTGTGTTTCCTCTGGTACTCAAGTTTCCTCCCAAATTCCAAAGATGTGCAGGTCAGGTGAATTGGCCATGCTAAATTGCCTATAGTGTTAGGTCCATTAGTCAAAGGGAAGTGGGTCTGGGTGGGTTATTCTTCCAAGGGTCGGTGTGGGCTTGTTGGGTCGAAGGACCTGTTACCACACTGTAGGGAATCTAATCTAATCATTCCACCCAAGTAGTCTAACCAGTAGAAACTCATCTTTAGCAATCCAATAGTCTGCTCCATTATTGCCCTTATTAAGGTAAGAACACCACTGTTCCTCTCCACTGCTGCATTTTAAGGATCTTGTACTGATGTTACTAACCAGATCTTCTGTGGATATTCCTTGTCACTAAGAAGCAAATCCCCATTACTGCAGCAGTGGTTAAGTGAGAGAGAACGGTGAAGCCTCCTTCTGGAAGGAGGTAGGCCTTCTCAAGGACTCGGGGTGTGTTATCAGGCACAAATTGGGCTGTTTCCTCCTATGGCCTCCAAGGGTGCTTGACCCCTCTGCCAATGACCTCATTTCCACAAGCACTTGTGCAGAAAATCCTCAGCAGCCAGAGCCCTTGGGCCAGGGACATCTCCCACAGCAGTGTTCACAGTCTGCCTGCAACTCAACTCTGCAACCTCAACAGGGTTGCAAAGATTAAGAAGCTTTAAGGGCACAAAGTCAGTATGTGAGTGAATAAATAACAATGAATTTCTGGTGTCTGCATGACAGAGGTCTTTGAAAAACAAAGTTCCCATTTGGGGAATGTCTCAGAGACATAAGTAACTCCTTTTTAAAATGATGTGTGCATGCAGATTCTAATCTATGACACAAATATGTCTGCAGCAGTTTTCCTTCCAAGTGCCAGATGCCACTGAGATGAACAGGGTCATTGTGCAAGATAGTTTACAATATGGGGTGTGAGCAATGTAAGGTTCAAGCATACTCAAACAATTGGTTGGCTAGCAGAAAAAAGGCAGTGGCATAAATGGGTCTTTTTCAAATTGGCAGGATGCAACAAGTGAGGGTCCTCAATGTTTTCAATTTATATCAATGGCATAGGGGTGGCGAATGAAGGCATGGGGACCAAATTTTCGGATGTTGCAAAGATAAGCAGGAAAATATTATGAGCCAGGCCTTTTGTTGGTAATTGCTGTCAACCAAGAACCACCATTGACATTGATGAGATGAAGAAAACACTTTTGGCATTGAAGCATTAGTGAAGATGTACAAATTGTGACAGTTGATTGGGTAGTGCACATACATGTGAACGATTTGTTTCCAGCGCTCACAAACCAGTTGTACGCTCAGCAAGTAAAGGCCCTTTAGGTTTATGAATGCTGCTGGCTGTTCATAGGAAGCTCTCAGCACCACTGTTCACAGTCTGCCTGCAACTCAACTCTGCAACCTCAACAGGTTGCAAAGATTAAGAAGCTTTAAGGGCACAAAGCTCACAAACCAGTTGTACGCTCAGCAAGTAAAGGCCCTTTAGGTTTATGAATGCTGCTGGCTGTTCATAGGAAGCTCTCAGCACCACTTGTCTGCAATCAATTGCCCATTCACCTGTAGAAATCTTCCAATGGTAACAAATCGCACAGCACTGGCTGTTTGGCTATCAGTCTGTTATGAATTGAACAATTTCTTTCACTTGTGCAGGACATTAGCCACCACCCTGATGCATTTGCAAGTGGCAGACTGCAATATTCCACACATTTCCACGAAAGAATCGCTGGCGCAAAAGTTCAGTGCCGAAGTGCCTTCCTGTGCCAGTCAGCTTTGGATTGCCTCCCAATCGACACTGACATAGGTCTTCTTGGAAGAGCCAGCATACGTGAGTGATACCTGCCCATGATATCCTCAGTCACCTCCAAAATTGTTTCTCCGATATTTATAGTTAGCTGCAGTGCCAGTGGTATTTTTGATTGTTCGCCAATGCTTTACATCATACTTTGGTTGGCAGAATCTTGCTGATGGGAAGTTCAACTTTTCTTCAAACCCATGAGGACTGAATGCTTTAGTTTGATCGTTTCCCCAGCCTATAATGCTTCCTGGTTCCATGAGAAGAAGAAGATTTCATCCTTTGTTTGCGAAAATAGTAATCTTTTCAAGACAATGAGAGTAAACTACAAGCTATTGGCCAGTTAGCCTAACCTCAGTGAAGAAAATAAACCAAAATGAGTTAGGAACAGTGTGGTACAGAGCACTCAGGAAAATTTAACATGATTAGACAGTCAACAATGTTTTATAAAAGGAAAATCATATTTGACTAATTTGTGTATTTTGAGGTTGTAGCTAGCAGGGTACATGAGAAGAAAGCAGTGTGTGGACTATATTTAGGTTTTCAGAAGTTTTTTAATGAGGTGACAAACAAGAGTA
Source organism: Chiloscyllium plagiosum (assembly GCF_004010195.1). Lineage (NCBI taxonomy): Eukaryota > Metazoa > Chordata > Chondrichthyes > Orectolobiformes > Hemiscylliidae > Chiloscyllium > Chiloscyllium plagiosum. The sequence goes on from NC_057716.1 coordinate 67,617,983, forward strand.
ATCCCTTGTGACTCCACACTGAATTACGTGCATTGGAATGAAATATCCGTAGTCACAATTAATTTGTTGATGTCTAATTAAATACAAAAATACAATGCATAATTGGAACCTTCATGTTAACCCCAGCACATTAAGGGCCCTCTTGTGACACAGGTGTAATGTCCCTACCCTTGGACTGAGAGACTTGGGTTCAAGTCCCACCTTCTCTGGAAGTGTGTAATCACATCTCTGAACAAGTTGATTTGGCTAAGTAACAATTTTTAAAAACCCACCACATTGGTTATTGTACTCAATCCATTCACAGCAATGTTGTAATCTGATAGCAAGTCCAGAAAATTGATACCTTCTCATTCAATAATACCTCAACAATGGCCATAAATGCTTCCTGAAATCATGGATATCCCTTTCTGATCAAGTCTATTATACAGCCATAAGACTAAAAGACACAGGAGCAGAATTAGGTCATTGACTCTGCTCTGCCAGTCAATCATGTTTCTCAACCCAGTTCTCATGCCTTCTATCAGTAACTGTTGATCTTGTTATCAATTAAGAACCTATCTATCTCTGTCTTACATATATTCAATGACTTGGCCTCCCAGCCTTCTGTGGCAATGAGTTCCAAAATTTAACCACCCTCTGGCTGAAGAAATTCCACCTCATTTCAATTTTACAGTCTGTTCCTTCACCATGAGGCCATGCCATTAGGTTCTCTCCTTCTAGTGCAAACAACTTCTCCACATTCACTCGATCCAGGCATCTCAGTAATCTGTAAGTTTCAATCAGATCCACCTGTATCCTTCTAAACTGCATCAAGTACAGATTCATAGTCCTCAACTGCCCCTTCTACGACAAACTGTACATCTCTGGGATCATTTTTGTAAACCTCCTCTGGATCCCCTACAATGCCAGCTAAACCTTTCTTAGATGTAGGGTCCCAAAACTACTCACAATATTCCATATGCAATTTGACCAGAGCCTCATACAGCCTCAGTAGTACATTTCTGCACTTATGTACTTGCTCTCTTGAAATGAATGCTAACATTGCACTTGTCTTCCTAACTGCCAACTGAACATGCATGTTAACCTTAAGGGAATCCAAATCTAGGACTTCCAAGTCCCTTTCTGCATCAAATTTCCAGAGCTGTTCTCCACTTAGAAAATAGACAATATCTTTATTCTTCCTTCCCAAGTGCATTACCTCATACTGTATTCCAACTGCCATTCTCCTAGCCTGTCCAGTCCTTCTGTAGCATCCCTGCTGCCTCAATACTAACTGTCCCTTTACCTATCTTTGTGTCATCTGCAAAAATGCTCAGTTCCTTCATCCACATCGCTAATGTATAACATGAATATTTGTGGTCTCAAATGGACCCCTAAGAACTCAACTAGTCACCTGTTGCCATCCTTAGAAATTTCCCTTAATCGCTCCTCTCTGTTTTCTGCCAGTCAACCAATGCTGTATACATACAGAATCTTGCCCTTAACCCACGGGTTCTTCTCTTATTCAGCAGTCTCCTTTGTAGCATCTTATCAAAGGCCTTCTGGAAAACTAAATAGATCATGTCTATTGGCTCTTCTTTGTCTAACCTGCCCATTACCTCCTCAATGAAATCAAACAACTTTGTCAGCCATGACCTCTCCTTGACTAAGCCATGTTGACTCAACCCTATTTAACCATGTACTTCCAAGTACTCTGCAATCTCATCCTTAATAATGGACTCTAAAATCTTACTAATGACCAAGGTCAGGCTAACCAGTCTATAATTTCCTATCTTCTTTCTCTCCCTCCCTTCTGAAACAGGGTGCTACATTAGCCATTTTCCAGCCCTTTGGGTCCCTTCCTGACTCAGAAATTCTTGAAAGATCACAATCAACACCTCTAAAATTTCCTTAGCTTTCTCATCCAGAACTCTGGGGGTGTAGTCCATTCAGTCTCTTTGATGTATCCACCTTCAGACCAGTCCACCTGTATATTGAAGTCTCCTATGATTATTGTACTAGTGCCTTCCTTATGTGCCTTATCTATTTTCTATTTATTTTCTTCCCTAATGTCCTACTACTGCTAGGTGGCCTGTACACAACTCCATCAGGGTCTTATTTCCTTTTCAATCCCTCAGCTCTATCCACACATGTTCTGGCTACACCTTCCCACTCTAAATTACTTCTTGCTATTGATTTCATTTCATTTGTTACTAATTAGACAATCCTGTCTCATCTGCTTGTCCTTTCATTAGGTTATGTATCTCTGAGCATTTAGTTCCCAGCCCTGATCTGCTTGCAGCCATGTCTCTGTGATCTGTCAACGCAACTTCAACCCTAATGATTCTTGGAAAGCCAAATGCTGCTCACAGTAAGTGAAATAAACACATTGTGAAGGAATGGAGGAAGACTTTGATATTCCACAATGCTTATGGACATTTACACAAGATATGGTACAAGCTGACATCTGATACACAATAAAAAATGAAAACCTTACACAACAATCAATTCACAAAAGAGACATCATATTGATACACACTGCTACTCCTGACAAAATTGTATGATTTACTCATCTGAGTAAAAGAATAGATATTACTCTAAATCTGTATCAGCCATAATGAGAAAGAGGGCTGGAAGGATCAGAAGTAACATGTTAACATGGATTGGATATTGAGTAACAAACTGAAAATAGAAATTAGGAATAAATATTCATAATTGGAATGTCTAGATGTAACTAGTGAAGTGTTACAAGGATCAATAAAGAAGGCTGCAAAGAGATATAGTCTTGTTAAGAACCTGTGAAAGACAATGGAATATAACGCAGCAAACTGGGAAATCATCCACTTTCAATGGAACATTTTTACAAGTTGAGAGACTGTTAAATGTTGATATCTAGAGAGTTTTAGTGTCCTTATAAATGAAACATAAAAAGTTACCAGGAAATGCAATAAATTAGGAAAGTAAATTGTCTGATAGTTAGCATTTAATGCAAAGGGACTGTAATATGAGACAGGAAATGAAAAAAATCATATTGTTATTTGGGCATGTGAATAACGATTTACAAACTGCCCACACCCACTGAAGTGGAAGTAGACAAAACATGAATTTTGCGCTGTATGTTTATTGGGCTGGATGTAGTGCAGGGCTGAGTTATTGGCTACATCAACCAGACTTCTGTTCATAAAGGCGGACATTATCACTTATGGGAGACATTTTAGTAAGGACTCTCTAAAGCTTACTTGGTTTAGTCCCATAGGTGATTGAGGGCCCTATTAATATCATGTCACAGGATCCTGATTTCTATTTCAAGAAAGAATCTATCACTGAGACCAGTACCGCCCTGGTAATTCTAGGCAAGAATTGATGCCAGTTTAAAAGAACTTTGAGCAATTAGCTAACTAGACAGTTCACCATATATATTTGACATTTGACAACTTATGGTGGTAAAAATTTTAAATCCTCCTCTGATCAGAACAGAGTGGTTGATGCTGCATGTGCTCATGAAAGGTAATTGACCAGAAGCACTGGCCCTGTTTTTCTCCCCCCAAAATGCTGCCAACCAGCCAAGTACTTCCAGTAGTTTCAGATTACATGAAATTGAGATCCTTAACGTAATTAGAGCTTGTAGTACATCAGTCTATGAATTCAGGGTCACACGGAAGCTGCTGGGTCACTTATTTGCCATTATTAGGCCCATGCCTGAAAAACGGATGCAATGATGTCCATTTTTATTGTCACACATTCTATCAACTCTGTCTTGACCTTTGCTATAATGAAGAATCCCATTTTCTCTAATATCTCTCTCATTGAAGCATCCTCCCTTGCATCACATCATTTCAATAAATGTCTTTTCTCATCACTCTCTCTGGATTATTTACACTCAGTTCAAGCTATCATAGAGGAAGAATAAGTCTCATTTTAAAGGTGATATTATGAGCAATTTTGAAAATTATTGCACACAATGACAGTAGCAATTATTTCTTGCGAAATAGTTTATTGCTAGCCTGCTTGAAGTCTCAGCATAAAGTTTCCAGAAGATATGGAGGGTAACTCCACAAAACCAGTATACTGACAATATCGGAACAGCTGTTCACTAGACATAATGCCTGGTTTTCATTTCCATTAATATGCATGAAAGTAGGAGGTCCATCCAATTCACCTACTTGTCTTTCCCTGCCTAAATCAAGTGATACCTTGAACATTTCTTCCAAAGTTAAAGATGTGAACATTTCAATGTGTGAACAGTTGTCAGATAACATGTAGCATAAAGTACCTACCCATCGTCTTTTAATGTTTCATCCTTTGGACTCTCTGGTAATTGTAATGGACTTTTAATCATTGTGAATTCAGCTTCCAACATTTCTGGTGTTAGGCCAACTTCTTCAGAACTATGAAGCAAGCCACAACATTATCACAAATACCATATATTTTAACACAGCAAAAATCTAATTTTATTTGGTTTCTATTTTTATTTCTATACTTTGTAATTCAGGTGTGCTATTAATAGCAGGCCACAGGTTAGGAATTTTTTATGAAAGTCATTTAACCAATTCCGTGATATTCTAAGAGTTTAACTGCTTCTGATATCCTGCTTTTCAATACTATGCAGATATTTTTCAATGCAAATATAAATTAGAATTAAAACCTTCTGTTTCTGGGAGATAAAAGAATCAATATTTTAAAAATGAAATGTATCCTTATTTGAGTGAAGTATTTAATTTAAATTACTTGAGGCACACTTTCAAAGCTCAATTAAATGTATATGGAACAATATTTTGAGCACAGAACAAACTACAGCATTCATAGCATTAGTCAGCATCTGAACACTTAATAGGTATTTTGATTTAATTCATTTATGCTGATATTTAGCCCTTAAATGACAAATTGAATTTTGATTTGGGTGACCAGACTTCCAGTTTTTCCAGATTATCACAGATTTTCATTACGTTTCCTGATTTTCAGATGCCCAGATGTTCTTTACCCAAATTGTTTTGATGTCCTCATTTTGCTTCTTCAAATTCTCCCCCTGAGGTCCCAACCCTTTGCCCCACATTTTGTCTTCCTTTTACTTTTGGCAACACCCCACTCAAACTCAAAAACCTCATCCAAAAATACTGCACTATCACCTGAGAATTGGAATGCCTTCTTATTAGCATCTGGAGCTGGATGAAAATAGTTTCTGGTTGTTTACCTAAGACCTGACTGGTCTTAGAAAAGACAGAAAGATTAAAGCACGGGATATGAGGTAATATTCTAGCATGGACTAATGATTGGCTAATAGACAGAAAAGTGAGAACATGAATAAGTGGGCCATCCTTGTGTTGGCAGGCTGTATCTATCACAAAGGTCAATACTTAGGAACCAACTGTTCGCAAATATATATCAATGATTTGGAAACTGGGACCAAATGTAGTATTTTCAAATTTATAGATGGTACAAATGGGAATATGTGCTGTGAGGAAGATATAAAGCAGCTTCAGAAGGATTTGGATAAGCTTAGCAAATGGCAAGAACATAGTAGATAGAATATGATGTGGAAAAATGTGAGATCAACCACTTTGGAACAGATGTACAGTATATTTCGTAAAAAAACTAAGGTGAGAAAATGTATATGTACAAAGGGACCAAGGTTTCCTTGTTGATAAGTCATTGATTGCTAAAATGCAGGTATAGCAAGCTATTAGGAAGGACAATGGAGCATTAGTCTTTATTTCAAAAGGATTTCAGTACAGGAGTAGTGAAGTCTTGCTCGAACCGTAAGAGCTTGGTTAGACTGCACTTACAGCACAATGTGTAGTTTTAGTCTCGTTATGTCAGAAAACATATAATTGCCATAGATGGAGTGCAACAGAGCTTCACTAGACTTGTTCCTGGGATGGCTGGTCTGTTCTATGAAGAGAAATTGGCCAAACTGGACCTGTACTCCCTAGAGCTTTGAAGAATGAGAGTTGATCTCATTGAAATCTACAAAATACTTATAGGGACTAACAGGTTAGATCATTGCACCTATTCTCAGGTACTCAGGGAACCTCTGATATTCTCTACTGCAGAAGGCTTAGTCTTTTGAGTATGTTTAAGATAGAGATTCTTGACTTTCTAATTACCAGTGGCATACAGGTTTATGGAGATGAGGTAAGCAAGAAACATTGAAGTGTTCAGTCAGCCTTGGTTGTACTAAATGGTCAGGCAGGGTTGATGAGCTGAATAGCCTACGCCTATGACAGAATGACTAAGAGGAACTCTACAGATGTGTGGTGTGAAGCTATGCTTGCACATGGCTCTAGGTGAGCTCTATCTTCTAACCTTCAGTGTATGTTTGGAGCTAAGAGCCTGAGAAATAATGATGCCGTTTACTTTGTGCTGATTTGTACATAGCTGGTAGTCAGGCTGCAGAATTGTGTTTACTGGGAAGAGGAAATAGTAAGTGGCAAGTAATTCTCAGTACAAACCAGTCCTTTGGAATGTAAGGAATCAATTTCACTGGAGAGCGGAAAGGAATCAGTGTCTGGATGACAACAGAAGATTGATAGAAATGTCTGTCAACTGCAAGCTGCATGGCACCCATTGATACACCATCAATCATCATTGAAGATGGTGAGATGTGGCACTTTGAAAAATTGTCTATTTTCCTGTGTGTATATCTGGGTATGAACAAGATCTCCCACACTTGAGGTTCATTTGCAATTTTAAAATCCACTTTTTTGGCTGAAACCATCCATTGGTAGAACCAGTGTACAAATGGAAATAAATAAGGTTTTTAATGGAGATTGGTCTTACCATTATACAATGAGCAGTAAAGTTATAACGGAAAAGTGGAATCTGCGATCTTGTGACATATGAAGTGTTAGTTTGTTTTTTATTTCAGAAAATGGAGATGAAATATCATTGAAACAAAATGCTGTGGTTCATAACAGCTTTTTCAATTAATGAGAGTTGCCAACTCTGGCTGGACATATTCTAAGATATATCATCATGCAACCATTTACATCCACCTGCTCTTCCCCCATGTTCCTGCCTTCAGTTGCCCAATATATCCACCACCTCCTGAGGCAATGAGTTCCAAGCTTACCCAACCCTCTGAGAGAAAAATGTTCCCCTTATCTCTGCTCTAAAAGGACAACCTCTAATTTCAAAAGTGTGCTTTATAGTTCTGGACTGACCTACAAGAGAAGATGCTTTCCATGTTCACCTCATAAAGATTATTTAAGATCTCGTACACTTCAAACAAATGACTCCTCACTCTTCTAAGTTTCAATGAAAACAATCCATATGTTGACTTCCTACAGTCTACTATTTTATTAATAAAATTTGAAAGACTAATAGTTGAAAGATATCTCTGCCAGTTTATTCCATTTTAATTGTTTGAAATTCTAACCCATTTCCTTCATAATACAGTAATCTATTTTTCTTCTGCCAAAAAACACAACTCAGAAGCTATTTACTCGTCATCACAATATTAATCAAGGCTGTTAACAATTACATCTAGTCTATCTAAAACTGCATGTTCAAGCATGTCTAAACTTTGTGCCAGCTAACTTAATTGGTCTAGATTTTAACCTAGTTTTTAATACAGTACCTCTGTGAGATACTGCTGAAGTGGGATTGTACTGAGCATTAGGGAATGGAGAATGGGATTTATGGGCTTACACTGACACTTGTTTCAATGCTATCCTAGAAGGACTGACTTTAAGTAAGGTTTATCTTTCACGAACAAGGCTTGAGAATCCACACTTTTCCCATGAACCAGTGCTGCAAGGAGCTTGAAAGAAGACAGCTCATGGTTTATATTCAAAGAAATAGTAATATTTATGATACTCTTGTAACCCACTCATGCACTATAAGTTAGTATTGCATTTAGATTTGGCATTCTTGCATTTTGTCCTGATGAACGAAAGATAAAATGTTTTGACAATATGTCTCTTTTCTTAGCAATACTCAGGTTCTGTAATAGCAAACAATTATGCCATGCTAATTATTACAATAACTAAATATAAAATTTTCTCATGCTCCTCTTGACATATACACAGGTTTTTGTTCACCCAGAGCCTACTAGCAATTTTTCATGGCAAATAATGTCATGGTCTCTTCAGTAATCATTCAAAAGCGCATCTCCAGCTGATTTGATTAGCTGCATGTGAATTACCTTGTGTAGATGAAAAGCTGCTGACTAAGTAATGCAATAGTAAGATACCTTTCCATGGCTATGTTTTCTCTGTCCTCATCTGGCAGCCTATCCAATTGTGTCGGAGCATTAACAGGAAGCATATCAGATGGGAATACATCAAACCTAGACAAAGAGAAATGATTGGCAAACATAAATGCTAAATGTGACCAATACATAATTTGTCCAATTAATTTCTAAAACAGTATTAGCTTTGTCCCAGAAGCAATACTGAATATTAATATCTCAGTTTGGTGCTACAATTCATTTCTACCTCTCTGACATGTGCTAGAAGATAAATATTTTCTAAACATTTAGTGAGAGGTTTAATTCAGTTAACTACACTCCATAAATTACACACCATTGATTACCAGCTCCCAATATTTATACCACAACTCACACTCATATAACCCTTCATGGAATATATCCATCACCTCTTAACAGAACCTCTTACCTGAAATTGTAAAGTCAGAGACTTGGGGGTAGATGACATATTGACGTATATAATTCCATATACAAGTGAATAATATTAATAATTAGAGAAAATGTTCGAGTGAGATGTTGTACTTGAGTCTGAAAGTGTTAATACTAAGGAATGCCCTTAGCACCATGATAAATTCATATAGATATTTGGGTGGAAAAGCTTAGGATCACAACTGAAAGAGACTTAACTGTGGGTCCTCTTCATAGTCTCTGCAGCAATGTCTATCATAAAAATGCAACTTGTAATGATTTGATAACGTAACTATATCTTGTTAACTAAAACAAACGCTTCTTGTTAGATTAACAAATGGTTTTCCTCTGCCATGCAATGCTAAACAAACCTTTTAGCTTGCTATACTTAAAGCGGAAGGTGGCAGCAAACTGCATCATGAGCAGCAGCTTATACAACCAACTGAGCTGGCGCATCCACACAACAAACGAATTGTTCTAACCTTGTCCAGCTCAGGTTAAGAGCTCAGTGCAGAATGGAGAGATGGATTTCTTGTTCAAATTATAATGTAGAATGTGTTAGAAATCTAAAATTATTTCTGAAAATACTAATAATGAGAGTCATGCTTATAAGTAATTTCCAGGTACGTCTGATTGTAACTTCTGAAAACCTCACTATATGGAGTTGATAAATGGCAGAAACAATATTATATTCATTGTTAGGACATTTGCAATTTTTAAAACTTCAATGCCAGACAAATTTAAGACAAAAGAAAGATAAGGAGCTTTAACTTGGGAATAGTACGCCTTTTCAAATGACTTCATGTTCCATGTACATAAATTCTTTATTATAAATCATTGACATGCATGGTCTAGAACAACGAGTGAACAATGAGTAAACACTGCTTCAAACCATCTGAAAGTAGAGTGCATCCTGGTATGTTTAATCTAAAATGACTAGTTTGCAAATAATTTCACTGCAATATATTGAGACAAACAAAAAACTAAAAGTAATGCAAAATAAATATTCCTGTATTTGTTTACAAAGCTGTTCAACACTGGATTGAACTCTCAATTTGAACATCATGGAGTTACGTTTTTTTTAAAAGATTTGAATTCCAAAGCAGGGCAACTTTAAGTAACATTTAATAAAATTGATATAAAACCTTGAACTCCGAAGGAAGGAACGTTTAGACATTTTATTATTTTTCATGTTTTACAATCCATTCTAAAGTACACCATTCTATATTACTTAAAGAGATATAAAGTGAATGCAGGTTTTAACTCCTTACTTGTATGGTAAAGATATTTTGCATTTGAATGTTGATATTGATAGAAAAAATAATCCATGTTTACGTAGTTACAGGTTGGATGCCCAAAATTTGGCATTCAAGTAACCAAGATTGAGCCAGATGTCTGAGTTTCCTGGAACTTGAACAATTAAGTCAGGGAGACTATACTTAGTAAACTTCAAGAAGTAAGAAAATGTTATGTATATAACAAAAGCAAGAACAATGCATGAGCCATGGGTGGTTAGAAGGATAAATCACAACAGCCATAATCTTACTGAGTGGCACAGTTCATATGAAGGGATGAGTAGCATACTCTTGTTCCTTGTTCACATGTTTGTAAGGTCTGAACTGTGTCAGGCAGTTTAGGACTGGCTGGGTTGGTTGGGGTCAGGATTGTTCATAGAATTCCTACAGTATGGAAACAGACCCTTTAGCCCAACAAGTCCACACTGGCTCTCCAAACAGTAACCCACCCAGACTCATTCCCCTACCTTATTACTCTACATTTACCCCTGACTGATGCACCTAACCTACACATCCCTGAATACCATGGACAATTTAGCATGAGCTGAAAATGTGTTGCTGGAAAAGTGCAGCAGGTCAGGCAGCATCCAAAGAGCAGGAGAATCGACGTTTCGGGCATGAGCCCTTCTTCAGGAATGAGGAAAGTGTGTCCAGCAGGTTAAGATAAAAGGTAGGGAGGAGGGACTTGGGGGAGGGGCGTTGGAAATGCGATAGCTGGAAGGAGGTCAAGGTGAGGGTGATAGGCTGGAGTGGGGTTGGGG
>NC_057716.1:67629605-67646701 GCF_004010195.1 Chiloscyllium plagiosum
GCACCGCCTTCCTAACCTGCAATCTTCTTCCTGACCTCTCCGCCCCCACCCCCACTCCAGCCTATCACCCTCACCTTGACCTCCTTCCATCTATCACATTTCCAACACCCCTCCCCCAAGTCCCTCCTCCCTACCTTTTATCTTAGTCTGCTGGACACACTTTCCTCATTCCTGAAGAAGGGCTCATGCCCGAAACATCGATTCTCCTGCTCCTTGGATGCTGCCTGACCTGCTGCACTTTTCCAGCAACACATTTTCAGCTCTGATCTCCAGCATTTGCAGACTTCACTTTCTCCTCGAACAATTTAGCATGGCCAATTCAACTAACCTGCACATCATTGGATTGTGGGAGGAAACCGGAGTACCCGGAGGAAACCCACTCAGTTCAGTGGATAATGTGCAAACTCCACACAGACACTTGCCCGAGGCTAGGCAACAGAGCTAACCACCAGGCCATTGTACCGGAGACTGGTTCAATGTGACATTTCAAAATGTCTGGTTTACATATGATTCCAGTTTTCGATGGTTAAATTTTGGACATCCAACTTGCATTGCAACTATAAGAATAAATCCCAGTATTATTTCAACAGTTGTACATTACAGTACAAATTTTTTGAGATGTTGAATGTTGAACTGACCTATAGTTCAGCTTTCCTGTGTTATGAGGTCAGAGACTGAGCCAGGCAAAATTTTGTAATGACTATCCTCTCTTTATGCTTTGTGGTTAGATTATTACTCATATAGAACTTGTCCATAAAAGTTGACATATAGCACAAAAGTTGACATATAGGGAGCATAAATCTTGCAAGTTCAGCAGTTAGGAATTAAATGGAAATTGGACTGACAGAAAAGAGTACTTGCGTTCATTTTTAGGAACATTGCTCCCCATGACAGGTAGCTGAATTAATGGTGTTGTATAAGTTGTACTAAAGTGTTGGAAGTTACTCTCCAGCAAGAGCATAGAACAGATAGAAGTGACCATTGCACAGTCCTTGTGAAGCAAAGTCCTATCTTCAGACAGAGGATACCCCTCTGTTGTTCAGCAGTACTATCACTGTGTAAAATGCCCAGATTTAGAGCAGAACTAGCAGTTTAAATTTGAGTATCACTGTGGACCATCATGAGCAGCAGAACAGTAATCAATCACAATCTGAGACCTCATCACACAACATATCAATCACCCTGACATGAGACTATGACTGGAGCATTGCCAGGCAAATCTAAAAATGAAGTTTTTGAGATATTTGTATCATCAATAGCCACAGGTATGATTCCAGAAGACAAGAGGTTGGCTAACGTGGTGCCACTACTTAAGAAAGGTGGTAAAGAAAAGCAAGGGAACCACAGACTGGTGAGCCTGCCATCAATGGTGAGCAAATTGTTGGAGGGAATCCTGAGGGACAGGATTTACGTGGATGTGGAAAAGTATGGACTGATTAGGGATAGTTAACATGGCTTTGTGTGTGGGAAATTGTGTCTCACAAACTTGATTGAGTTCTTTGAAGAAGTAACAAACAGGATTCATGACGGCAGTATGGTGGATGTGATCTATATGGATGTCAATAAGGCATTTGGCAAGGTTCCTCATGGTACACTGATTAGCAAGATTAGATCACATGAAATAGAGGGAGAACTAGCCATTTGGATACAGAACTGGTTCAAAGGTGCAAGACAGAGGGTGGTGGTGGAGGGTTGCTTTTCAGATTTGAGGCCTGTGACAAGGATCAATGCTGGGTCTACTACTTTTCATCATTTATATAAGTGAGTCTATAAGCTAGCTCGCTGAGTTTGAAGGTTTGTTTTCAAATGTTTCGTCACCTGAAAACAAACCTTCAAGCTCAGCAAACTAACTTACAGACTTGTCATCAACCTGAGCTACAAATCTTCTTAAAAATCGCTAAATTATATAAATGATTTGGATGTGAATATAGGAGGTATGGTTAGTAAGTTTGCAGATGACTCCAAAATTTGAGGTTTAGTGGACAGTGAAGAAAATTACCTCAGAGTACATCAGAATCATGATCACTTGGGCCAGTGGGCTGAGGAATGGCAGATGGAATTAATTTAGATAAATGTGAGGTGCTGCAATTTTGGAAAGGCACATCAGGGCAGGACTTATACACTGAACGGTAAGGTCCTGGGGAGTGTTGCTGAACAAAGAGACCTTGGAGTGCAGGTTCATAGTTCTTTGAAAGTGGAGTCGCAGGTAGATAGGATAGTGAAGAAGGCATTTAGTATGCTTTCCTTTATTGGTCAATGTATTGAGTATAAGAGTTAAGGAGGTCATGTTGCAGCTGTACGGGACATTGGTTAGGCCATTAATGGAATACTGCGTGCAATTCTGGTCTCCCTTCTATAGGAAGGGTGCTTGAAAGGGTTCAGAAAAAGATTTACAAGGATATAGAGTGTCAGAGGTTTTGAGCTATAGGGAGAGACTGAATAGACTGGGGCTGTTTTCCCTGGAGTCAGATACTGAGGAGCGACCTCATAGAGATATATAAAATCATGAGAGGTATGGATGGGCTAAATATCCAAGGTCTTTTCCCCGGTGGGGATATCCCAAACAAGAGGGCATAGATTTAAAGTGAGAGGAGAAAGATTTAAATGGGACCTAAGGGGCAATGTTTTCATGCAGATAGTGGTGCATGTATGAAAATGAGCTGTAAGAGGAAGTGCTGGAGGCTGGTACAAGTGCAACATTTAAAAGGCATCTGGATGTGTATCTGAATAAGAAGGGTAAACAGGGATATGGGCCAAGTGCTGGCAAATGGGACTAGATTAATTTAGGTTATCTTGTCGGCAAGGACAAGTTGGACCGAAAGGTCTGTTTTTGTGCTGTATATCTCCTGAGCTGAAGTGGTGTGGCCCAAGAAGAGAATTTCAAGACTTGGAATAGATGCAACTGAAGGCACTGGTAGAACAGTTATAATTTGAACTGCACAAAATGCCAGAGTTCAAAGACTGCACGTACCTCAGAGGCCTGTGGTCTAGAGAAGATTATACTGATAAGGAAGGGCAAAGCTCTGGAATTTGCAAAGCAAAGGTGAAATTTACAGTGGGATCCAATGTATAACAAAGAACATATGGGTCCTATTTGAATGGATTTAGCTATGAGTAATAGCACAGGAGAGCTGAGAATGATCTTCAATTTATGGAGAGTAGAATGTGGTGGCAAACTAAGCATTGGAATTGTGTACATATAACAAAGGCAAGCCTGAGTAGTTCAAGAGCAAATGAGCTGAAACAGGCAAAGTTTGGTAATATTACAGGGGTGGAAATAGGCAGTCGTAGTGATGGTACAAGTATGTTGAAGGGGTGCTTTTTCTGTAAGATACATGAAAGGTGTTAAAACCGTCACTTAACATCTCAATGAGGTTCAGTTTGAATTTTTCTCTACTTAACAACTGCATATCGGCATTTCGATGTATAACAAGTATTTAACGAGGAACGAAAACAGAAGTTGCTGGAAAAGCTCAGCAGATCTAGCAGCACCTGTGAAGAAAAATCAGTGTTCATGTTTCAGGTCCAGTGACCCTTCGTCAGATTAACTTTTCCAGCAACTTCTGTTTTTGTTCCTGATTTCGGCATCCGCAATTCTTTTGGGTTTTATTAAGTACTTAACAAGGATATTTTAAAACATAATAGTCATATAAAATTCAGCATGCTTGACAAGTATACATCCTTTTTGAAAACTGCTATTATATCTTTTTGCATCACTCATTCAAGTTATACATTCTAGCTGTCATCAACTCACTTCCTAAATATATTTCTTCTCACCTTCTTTTATCAATTTTCTTAAATTTATGCCCTTTAAATAGTTTCCTCCCATACCAATCCCATCCCCCCCCCCCTCGCTGATCCACTGCCAATAGAAATAGCTGGCTCTGAGGAAAATAATCTTGACTCCTCTAGCATTCTACATCACTGAATTCCTTCAGGACAGACTACTGCAACTGGGAAGTCAAAAGACTGCCATCTTGACTCTGGGCCCTAACTGCAGCACTCCTAGATATAGAATGCTGCAGCCATTGTAAATGGCACAAACTACAGTGTGGACTTCAAGATCCAGCGATACTCATAATCATCCAGTACAGGAAGTTCTGCAGTTCTGCTACCTGCAGTCACTGGGAAACCTGTTCACAGGAACGTTTGCAAATGAAATGGAGTATGGAAAGCGGGTAATAAGATCTGTTACAAGAATATTGTTCATTGGTTTTCTTCATTGTCAGATAGAAATGCAAGTAATTTGATTGACAAAGCTGTTCATTTATTCTGGATTTAATGTTGGTAAATTTGCCTGATAATGTTCACCTGAAACACATTAAAACAAATAGTAACTACAACCTTAATGTTGTTATATAAATGAGAAGTGTTATTGTTATGGGGAAGTGAGGGGGAAAATGCCATAGAACTGTACTGAAAGAAGGCAATTTGATTGTGCTATTAAGGACAGTAAGAAGAATTGTGGGACTTATACATATTGGAGGTGGAATGGCTGATCTCATTGAAGTGTTCCAGGTGAAATGGACTTTGAGGTCTGCTCTCCTCAGACATGTATGGTTGCTTGTTTTCTTCTTGCTCCTTTTTTTATTTGTTGCTGCCCAGGTGTTGGTAGGGGTTGGTCTCTCCTTATGCTGAAATAGTGAAACCTGCAGCAGTTTGGAATAAAACTATGTATCACCTCCAAGGGGTGCTGAAAATTTGCTCCAAAATATCTGTTCCTGTTGATCAATTTTCAGCTTTTCAAATACCACGAATGGCTATCCTTTGACTGTCTCCACTCTACTTTACCCATATAGTGATTAAACTAATTGTAGTGGATTTCTTTTTTTCTGTTACGTGGTATGTGAATATTGTCACTTTCATGTGACATGGTGTTACCTCTTTGTAAAGCAAGACTTTGCATTTAATCGGTTAATTTTAGTTAAGGTGCCTTTGAGCCAATTAATTACTTTTGATGTAAATTCACTGTTTTTTAAGTGGCAGTCAACTTGTAAAATCCCACAAATGGAGTAATTATTAGACGGTGTAAAAACAGGAAATTGTGCTGGGATTGTCCAAAATTTGTTATTTTCATTTCAGATTTCCAGCATCTGTAGCAGTTTGCTTCTAATTGTCAGGTTTTGTTAGTTGTGGAAAGAAAGTTAAACAGAGAGACTGGTGTCATGAATCTTGTTTGCAATTTGAGCAGGAAAATTGTTTTGGCTTAAAAATTAAAATGTTTCTTTTTCTTTATAATCCATCTAGATATTTACATGACCAAAAGGGAATCTATTTAAAGCATACATTTATTTTGGTGTTGCTTCTTGTAAAATGCCAAAAAATGAATTAAAAATTTTGGCAGCTGTCTACCGACCTAAGGGTTTATAATACATACCATCGTGGCACCCATGTACTTGTTAGAAAGTCACTGTTGGATAATGACAAAAGTGCAGCAGAAGGAAACTTCTTCCAGGTCATTACACCTTTGATTATTTCCTGTTTGTTCAAGAGCATCACAGTTAATGGGTTTGGCGACAAATCTTCTATTATCATCATCCAGGCTAAATATTAATAATACAGTTTAATAGAAAAATTTACAATTCATCTGTGAAAATGTTTTCTTGCTAATTTTTATTTACATTAGTAATTCACTACCGATTATTCTAAAAATAGGCTCTATTGGTAGTTCAACGAATTTGTTCAGTGAGTAGGTGAGCCATACAAACAGCAATGAAATACTTTCAATTGTTGGTTCATGTTGAGTTAGCATGATAGTTGGCCTTGGTATCCTTAGATAGGAAAGGAAATTTGCCAAAGTTATCCCTAAATTCTGAATTGTCACATGGAATTTAAACAAAGACATGATGCAAGCATTTAAAATGCTGCCTATGGTTTAACTGAACTGCTATTGTAGTTGTAAAACCTAATTTATAAACAATTACAACTTGACTGAAGGAAACTTTTACTCCAGCAAAAAGTATGAGCAAAGGAAATCAGTGAGGTAAAAAGTTTCATGTGATAAAAATTAAAAATGCAATCAGCTATACTTGACAATAAATAGTATAAAGTATATTTAGTCACTGCTTTTATTTGAAACACTTTTAAATAAAATGTGTCATGAAGTTCTCCATGCTTATTTCTTAATAGGCTCAATAAAATTATGAGATATATTAAGTGGATTTAGATAAGTAAGATTAACCAATTTACTGGGTATTGAGGGTTATAATTTTGCATCATTGGCTTTCAATATTTAATGGGAAACAACTCAATAGTGTTGGCTATCTATTTATCGTGGACAATGTCATCAGAGACTTATAGTTACATATTTTAGGCCTAAATACAACATACTCCCTTGCTTTCAGTTCAATTGAACAGAATCAAGACCACTATATTATTATTGTTATGAAATTGAATGTGAAGAAAGGGTGAATGCTGTTTTGCACTGAGAGCTTGCAAACATCCGTCATATGCCTAACTAGCAGTCTCAGAGTGTACTGGAAAAATGGAAATATGTAAATTTGGCTGTGAAATAGATACCTGAGTTGGTTGCTATTTTGACAACAATTCAAATTTGACCAATCAGTTTAAACTTCACCCCAAGAAACTAAAACCCAATTGAGTTTGAATTTATTGTTTTGCCAACATCGAACCAATGAGATGATCCAATGTTTGGGGTATACAAAAGGCAGGTAGTTTGAAAGTCAGACAGAGTCTAGACTCCCTACAGTGTGGAAACAGGCCCTTCAGCCCAACACATCCACACCAACCCTCCAAACATAACCCACCCAGACCAATTTTCCTCTAACTAATGCATCTAACCCAATGGGCAATTTAGCATGACCAATTCACCTGACCTGCACATCTTTGGACTGTGGGAGGAAACCCACACAGACACAAGGAGAATATGCAAACTCCACACAGACAGTCGCCTGAGGCTGGAATTGAACATAAGTCCCTGATGCTGTGAGGTAACAGTGCTAACCATTGAGCCACCATGCCATCCCATTTTTTTAAAGAAGAAAAAATGAGGTATCACTGCCATTGAGAGAGTAACTGCCATTTGAAACACTCTTATCAAAGGTAACTTTCATACGAAACACTTTTGCAGTAAAAAAAGATGACCCAGGGAGATCCTCAGCCGAAAGAAGAAGATACCGGAGATGACAGCTATATGGTTTTGAAATTAAGTTGATATAATTTTAATAATTGTTTTATTGGAACAGTATATTGTTATAGAGTTGGAGGCAGGAAACAAGCAGATAAGAGAAAGGGGGGCTTAGAGTTGTGAATAGTTGTTGTTTAATGTTCACTTTACAGAGTTAAAGAATAAATTGGTATTATTTTCTTTAGGTAGTAGAATTTGGGAATTCTCTGTCTCTCATACTTTAATAGACTATGAGGTGAGGTGCACTACTCTGGGTCTTTGGTTTAATTAACAGAAGGGTTTAGTGCTATGTCATAACATTATTTACCATTACTTACCTTGGAAGATGCAGTGGTATGGTGCTTATATGATGAGATTAATAATTAAGAGCCTAAACTAATGATCTTGAGATATGTGTTCAAATCTCAGCATGTCAACTTGGGAAGTTAAATTTAGTTAATAAAATACATTTGGGATCAAAGATTTATTGTCATAATGGTGAGCATAAAACTACTAGGTTATCATAATGACCATAGAATATAGATGCAAATTAGACGATTTGGCCTATCAAGTCTTCTCTGCCATTTGATCATGATTGCATCTCAGGATATTAAAGAAAGTAGCTACACTGATACTGGATGCACTGGTAGTAATTTTCTAGAATCATTTAGATTGTGGAATTATTCCAGATAATTGGAAAACTGCCAATTTGACATTCTTCCTCAAATATGGAAGGAGACAAAAGACAGGTAACTATAGGCCAGTACCTCAATATATGTTATTGGGAAAGTGTCATAAAGGTCCATTATAAAGCATGTAATAGCAGAGCATTTAGAAATAAATGATGTAATCAAACAGTATCAGCATGGCTCCATGAAGTGAAAATCATCCTTGACAAATTTGTTAGAAATCTTTGAGGAGGCAACAGGCAGAATAGATAAAGGGGAAGCAATAGATGCAAAACATTTGGATTTCCAAAAATTGTTCAATAAGGTACCACGCATTAGGCATAAGAATAGAGCCCATAGTGTTGGGGTAGTATACTAACATGAATAGAGAATTGGCTAACTAATGAAAGACAGAAAGTTAGAATAAGGTAGATATTTTCAAGATGGCAACCTGTAATTAGTAGATTGCAACAGATATTAGTACGGTGAGGGGGGTTGCGGGAGAGACAATTGTTCATTATAAACATGAATGACTTGGAAAATGGAAGCAAACACACTCTAACCAAGTTGGCAGATTACATAAAAAAGGGTGGAAATGTATATGGTGAGGTTAACCCAAAGGTATATAAACAGGTTCAGACAGTATGGTAGGGAGGCAAAAACTTGGAAGATGGGATATAACATGGAAAAATGTGAGGTGAACATATAATTTAAATGGAGAAAGACTGCAGAAAGCTGCAACATAGAGGGATTTGGGTCCTCTTGCATAAAGTTAGCATGTAATTTTAGCAGTTAAATGGGAAGGCAAATGCACTGTTAGCCTTTATTTCAAAGGAAATGGACTATAAAAATAGGGAAGTCTTGCTGAAAATATACAATGTATTAGTCAAACCATACTTGGAATACAGTGATCAGTTTTGGTTTCTTTATCTAGGGGAAGATATACTGACATTGAGGTCAATCAAAAGAAGTTTTACAAGGTTGATCATGGGAAGGAAGGAGTTATGATAAAAGAATAAGTAGATTGGACCTGTACTTAATGGAGGTTAGAAGAATAAAAAGTGACATTATTGAAACATAAGAATCTTTGGGACTTGACACGATAGATGCAGAGAGGTCATTTCCCCATTTGAGACAGTCTCAGACCAGAGGCATATTCACAGGATAAAGGGCTGCCTATTTAAGACAGATGGGGAGGATTTTTTACTCTCACACGGTGGAGAATCTGTGAAAATCTTCACACTGAGGACTGTAGAGGTAAGGTTGTTACGTCTATTCAAGGTTGACATTTTCAAATTTCTATGGGCAAGGGAATCAAGGATTATGGGGAAAAACAGGAAAGTGGAGTTGAAGATTGAAGTTGAAGAAGGGGTAAGCCATTCTGGACTGAGATGAGGAAGAATTTGTGAATCTGTGGAATTTTCTCCAATAGAAAGCTGTTCGAGCCAGTTTGTTAGAACTGGACATGGCCCTTGCAGCTAAAGGGATCAAGGGCTATGGAGAGAAGCAGGATTTGGATTTTAAATTGCATGATCATATTGGATGGTGGTGCAGGCTCGAAGGGCCAAATGGCGTATTTCTGCGCCTATTGTCTTAATTTCTATTGTCAAATCGGCCATGATCTTATTGTATAGTGGAGCAGACTTGACAATTCAAATGACTTACTTCTGCTCCTATGTATTATGGTTCTAAGAAGGGAAACACTCCATGAGACTCTCTGAAATTGACACACAGCTGATTTTTGTTGAAATCCAACTTTTCCACAAAACTCATGCAAAATAAAAGTGGTGAGGTTGCTTGATATTCTTTCTTTCCCCTTAGGCCAACTGAACAGAATGTTCAGCACAGGTAATAAAATATTAGAGTAGAAGTTCATTTAAATTTGATAAATGTATGAAAAATAAATCACCACAAGTCCTTACATCACGATCAAGAAATTTCTTCTGTGTGCTTGTTTCCATACTGTAAGTAATCTAATCTAATCTAATCTAATCTAAGTTCATTTAAATTTGATAAATGTATGAAAAATAAATCACCACAAGTCCTTACATCACGATCAAGAAATTTCTTCTGTGTGCTGGAAACATTTGTTCCGTTTTTGTTGGTTATTTGGTACCTTGGTAGAGGACAAAGGTGATACTCCATGTCTGTTTCAGCAAACGAGAAAGGCCTTTTATTTGCACAAAGATCAGGAGCAGCATTCTAGCAAAAGAAAGAAGTAAAGGTTTGAACATTGCTAAGTGAAATATAGACTCAATTTTCTTTATGTTTCTTCACACATGTATTTTAGATATCTTCATATATTCTTTTTGCTATCATTGTCTATACTTCTGCTGGCTGCAGTTAATCATCTGAAGTTTCATGGTTTTTTTTTCCTGATTACTTCAATGTTTCAATTATGACAGACAACCAACCCAATGCTACAAAAAAATGGTCTCCTTCTGCACTTCAGTTGCTAGGGTTCTCCAACCACATTATAGCAATCAAAATGTTAGTTGTACATTGTAATTTATCATCATAAGGTGTACCAGCAAACTGCAGATTTCACTGTCACCAGTATTGTCTGGTTTCCCTCAAGTGTCCCACTTACAGCCTGCATTTTCCTGATTACTGATTATTCTCTGTCTTATGTCCTGTAATGGATCATGGTATTTATGTGTCAGTTGTACCTCTATTTCACCCAATCCGAGCTCTCATCCTACTAATAGCCATGGAACAATTATCATAACAAAAATATATCTAAATGACTGACATAGGTAACAGCTACATGAACATTGAATATGCAATTTCTTGAAGAAGAATTAAAGGGTAGAAAATTCAACTTATGGGAATGATCCCATCAGAACTTGTCTTGTAAGCGGGGAATGGAAATTGAGCTGTCATGTTCTTGACAGGTCTCAGCACCAAATATGCAGGAAACCTGAGAAATTTCAGGCTATCCTAGATTGAAATGAAAAATCACAGCCTGTATTATATTCAATGTTTGTTTCTTGTGGTGATGGAAGCAAACAGGATGTCCTGCAGCACTGAAGTAGCTATAAACCACCGTAGAAAGAGAAGGAATTTCAAGAAGGACATGCCTTCTTTACACCTCTTATAAAGATTTAGAAAATAAATGGTCACAGCTGCGGAAGTACCTAACATATTGTTTGCCTCCTGAATTGCTTGCTGCAACTACATGCTAGTTCCCAGTGACCAACAAACAGGGATGCCTATGTCCCAATGGACATCAACGCTTTCCAATCTTTCACAATTGAAGAAAGACTCTGCAACTCTGTTCTTCCCACCAAATGGATAACCTCACACTCTTCCAGAATAAAATCCATGTCCTTGCTACTCAAACAATTCTCAAAGAGCTTGAAGGGGTAGCTGCAGAAAGGGATGCTTCTCTGTCTGTGGAGCCTAGAGTCAGAGAACACAATCTTAGAAATATTTGCAAACCATCTAGGACTGAGTGGAGGAGAAATTCCTTCATTCAAAGGAACATGAATCTTTGGAATTTACCACCCCAGAGGTCTGTTGAAGCTCAGTCAATAAATCAGTCAAGACAGAGATTGCTCGACTTCTAGTTGCTAGTGATATCAAGGCATGGGGGAAGATGCTTTCAGGTAGAAGATCAAACACAATTTTGAGTGGCAAAGTAGTCCAATGGATACTGGTGGGGGCAATGGTTCATCAGCGGACTGTAGAAGGAGCAAAGTTTGGAGCACTATAAATTACTTAACTGCATAGCTGGAGGGAAAGAAGAGTAAAATGTCAATAGTGACCACCAATTTTGTTAGTTACTGAAACAAACAGACATTTCTGTTATGATAAACATGACTCCAGGATGGCATGTTGCATCCCTGGTACCAGGGTTCAACGTGTCATGGAACTGCTGCATAATACTATTTTGGGGAAGGTAAAGAGTTAGAGATCATGGTCCACATTATCACCACCAAAATATGTCAAAAGATGATAAGATCCAGAAAACAGCATTTAAGAAGCTAGGTAAGGCATTGAAAAGAACATTTAAGGTTTTGATCTCAGGATTTCACCCATTACTGAATGCTACTAAGCATAAAAACAGGAACATAGAAGTAGGGGTATTCCAACATGAATCATGACGTCTAGCTTTTTACCCTTTTTCAAAAGAATGTTCCGCAGCTCCTCTGTGACATTCTTGATCTTGACCATGTTGCCAGCCAAATGAGTCCTAAATGGCATCAAGTTCCTGAGTATTGTAGAAGCTGCATCCATTCAGGTTACTGGAGGAAATTCCATCATAATCCTGACGTGCAAAGATTTCGGCAAACTGGGAGGTGTACCATTAATCACAGCCATCCTGTTTTCCTAGTATCTATTGAATTAGCGCAATGATGTGCCTGGTCAATGGTAACTCTTAAGACATTGTTGGTACATGACTTGGCAATGGTAATATTGTTGAATATCAAGGGAAAATGGGTAGATTTTCTCTTAATGGAAAAAGGGTGGCACAGTGGACAGTGGTTAGCACTGCTACCACACAGTGTCAGGGACCCGGTTATGATTCCAGTCTTGGATGGCTGTCTGTGTGGAATTTGCACATTCTCCCCGTGTCTGTATAGGTTTCCTCCTGGTGGTCTGGTTTCCTCCCACAATCCAAAGATGTGCAGGTTAGATGATTTGGCCTTGCTAAATTACCCAGTGTTCAGGGATGTGTAGGTTAGGTGTATTAGTCAGGGGTAAATGTAGAGTAATTAGTTAGGGGAATGGGTCTGGATGGGTTACTCTTTAAAAGGTCATTGTGGACTTCTTGGGTCAAAGGGCCTGTTACTACACTGTAAGGGAGTCTATGAAGAACAGATTGATACTTGCAAGATGAAACATTATTTACCGCTTATCCCTTCCCCACCAAGTGTAAATATTATATGTTTTTCTGTGTGCAGGATTCACTATCTAAATGATTGATTGCAAATGGAATTGATGGGTGTATGGGCCCAACATATTCCCTTTAGGGTATGTCTTTAGAGAACCGGGGATGTCTAGGAAAATATATATGAAGGAAAAGAGAGTATTTTAAAATGTACCAAGACTGATCTAAATTGAACCCCGTATTCCAAAACTAGCCTAACCAATGTCTTATAAAGCTGCAACATGACATCCCAATTCCTATATGACATCCAACATGACATCCCAATCAATTTGACACAATGACAATGCATGAATGGACATTGCACATCAATCGTCAGACAGGAATGTTCCCTCCCAGTCAGGAAATGCTTCAGCTGTCAAGGACATTCAGCCTCCAATATTTGGGTAAGTATCCTTCAAGGTGGCCTTCTAGATTCACAACAACATAGGAGTGTTGAGCAAAAACTGTAGCCAATTTCCGTACCCATGAAGATGGCCTCAACCATGAAATTGGGTTAATGTCATGCTACATGTAACCCCTTCATACTGTTCTGTATTTGTAAAATCTTCCTTACTGTCCTGTTTTGACACTGTCATCACAGTAACTTGTTATGATCCCTCCAACTTATAGGGAATGTGATATAACTTTGGTTAGACCCTCGGCATATGACTCTTATACCTATCATGTTATTCCATGTTTCCAGGACCATCATATTTTTAATTTTTTATAGTTATCTCGCTGCCGCAATTAATCTGATTATAGATCATCCCTTCATTTGCTATTCAGCTGTTGACACTTTACTTACACCGTTTGACACTTTTGATCACCTGCAGAGAGTTATTATTCAGCCTGTCAATTCTCCAGTCACACTATTTGTACAATATTTTGATCTCTCTGCTTTCAATTCTGTGCCTTTGTGCTTCTCTTCACTTTCCCTGATGAAGGAGTAGCGCTCCGAAAGCTTGTGAGTTCAAATAAACCAATTGAACAATAACATGGTGTTGTAAGACTACTAACTCGTCAGAGGTTTTAGTATCTGATGCCTCAGGAAATGTCAGGCTCCTAATAACTGAAGAAGCTATGGGTGCATCAGTTGTTAGGAAAGTTACTCGTTGCTTTTTGATCTTGCCCCAATGTCATTGCCCAGAAAAAATAATGCATTCTTTTCAATGAGTCTAATCTTCAACGGCTGGATCAAATGATCCAAAATAACAACATGATGTCAAAAATGCTTGCCCTAACTCAAAGACAACTGAGCGCATTTCTTCACAAGCCTACTTTTTTTCTTGTTGCCACCGAATAACTCTGCAGAGGCCAATATATCATCACCAAGCCACTCTTTATTCACTGGTCCAGCTTCCTCAGGGCCAACTCTCAGAATGAATAGAACCTCTAATACTCCTGATTATATTTGTCAGCCAGGGCTCTTTGATTGGACCTGGTTAACAGCCCCAATCATGGAACTCATATTCTATGAGATCTCCCGGTTGATCTCATTACAATCACTATAGACTATATTTTTTTCATTAGCTTAAGTTTTACATTGACAGCAAGTTTTCAAATTATATTTTCACTTTTCCTATTGATGTGCAGTTCAAACTCTTTCTCATAAATTGAAACTTTAGATTCTTTTAAGAGTTTGCATATATTTATTGCAGAGCATGATAAAAATATGAAATAGCTTTGTGACGAGATAAAAATGTTATTTTTGCATTCATACTTACAAACACGTGTAATGGATGATAGTCAGGTTGTTTGATTAATCCTTGAGGGGGTTTTAAGAATAAGATAGAAGTTTTTGTTGTGATGTGTTTCACTTTGCTTTCAACATGATGATGTTTCTCATATAGCTCATCCATAGATGCTTCAGTTCCAGTGTCTGTTTTCTTGGTTGGTAGTATTAAGTACAATTCATCCTGCATAATGAACATTAAGAAAAATAACATTTCAAAAATTATGTTGGTAAATGTCACACAAGTAGGACATGTGATATAACTACATGAATGTCAGCACTCATCATTACTACTGGCTAAATTGACAGCATTTTCTGATGTCCGTACATGTGCACTTGAGCTTGGAAATTCTGAAAGTGCTGTCAGAGGTACTCTGCCCCTCCACAAGATGAACTGTTGTCATCTTTGTAGATGGAATCATCATAATAATCACCAATTTATTGTGAACATGAACTAATTAAGCACTTCATAATGATGAATAAGTAAAGTTTCAATCAGCCAGGAAAAGCTTAGTTTCCAATGAACTGAGTTTTCAATGAAAATTAAGATCAATAGCTTCAAAATGACACTTAAGAAGATGAATACTAAAGAGGGACATGATCCTTCGATTGAACAAGTCTTAATGCAAAATGAGATTGAACAAATTCACAGTATTATTAGTGCTTTTGTAATAACTCAGGATTTCCAACTGAAGAAGAACATCATTTTTGAATACCAAAGAAGAGCCACTACCTGTGCCATAAATAGCCCCACTCCAGGACAGAGACATCTGCTTTTTTCCTATAAGCAGAAGTGTTAGCACACACAATTGAATTTTTTTTTATCCCATCACAAATCACAGATGACATTATTTTCCCTTCTAATTTACAAGCAAAACCTGTTAAAGGCAATGCAAGCCTCAAAAATGAATGAGTGGTAAGGAGAATGTGAAGAGGCTAAATCAAAGTGAAGTCAGAAGGGCACTTGGAACCATTTTTTTAAAACATATATCCAGATGTATTATTGTCCACTAGTGAACCTTTTTTTCCCATCACCAACTCACCATGACGTTTTTTTGTTTTTAACTACTAACCATCAGTAACTCATCAGTGTAGCCAATTAGATATTTACATGAAAAGCCTGTTACAATGTAATGCAAACTATCAAAAGTGAGGGGTAGGAAGGGGCAAATGGAGTTGGAAAAGCAAATAAAGCACTGTACCCCTAAGGTGCCCACCTCTCTCTCAAGGCATTGATAGCATTGATGGACACCATGTGATCCTTCTCCAAGGTTCAAAGCATGAATGTAACTGCAGACGACAGAAGATATAGAGTTACAGAGTCATGGAAATGTATAGGATGGAAACAAACCTTCCAGTCCAACTTGTCCATGTCGACCAGATATCCTAAATTAATCTAGTCTCATTCACCAGCATTTGGCCCATATCCTTCTAAACCCTTCCTATTCATATACCTCCAACACTTCCTCTGACAGTTCATTCCAAACACACACCTCCCTCTGCGTGAAAAAGTTACCCTCGAGGTCCTTTTTAAATTTTTCCTCTCTCACCTCAAAGCTAAGCCGTCTAGTTTTGGACTCTGTACCCAAGGGAAAAGAACCTTGATTATTCACCCTATCCATGCCCTTCATGATTTTATAAACTTCTCTAAGGTCACCCCTCAGCCTCTGATACTCCAGGGAAATAGCCCCAACCTATTCAATCTCTCATTTTAGCTCAAACTCTCCAACCCTGGCAACATCCTTAAATCTTTTTGCTGCCTGGACAAAATGGCCAGGCCCAGGAGCAGACCCACAAAGAGGTCCTCTGATTTTCCCACACCCGCCTGGACCAGATTTATAAAGATCAGGAATATAAGGCTTAAGCACCACTAAAAGCACAACAAAAGAATTTTCAAATACCTAAACAGGGTTGTGTTCACTCACAACCAATGTAAACATGGTCCACTGACTCCACAGTGCTGCAAAATAAACAGATGGGCTGGTAATCCGAGTACCTGGGCCTCCTGGCTCCGAGGTGAGACATTACTCCTGCACCACAAAAGACCTTGGTCATCTGCATTTCTAAAATATATCCAGATGTAATATCACACACAACCAAATGGCTTTCCCATCACCAAATAACAGTGACCTTTTTTGTTTTTTTGTTTTCAATCTCCACCAGTAAAACACCCAGGCAGCCAACTTTATATTTACATGCAAAGTTGAAAGTGTGGTGCTGGAAAAACACAGCAGGTCAGGCAGCATCTGAGGAGCAAGAGCATTGACATTTTGGGCAAAAGCCCTTCATAAGGAACAAAGGGCTTTTACCTAAAACATAGATTCTCCTGCTCCTCTGATGCTGCCTGACCTGCTGTGCTTTTCCAGCACCACACTCTCGACTCTAATCTCCAGCATCTGCAGTCCTCACTTTCTCCTATTTATATACAAAGCCTGTTATGGGCAATGCCAATCAACGGAAGTGAGGGAAGGGTAGAAAGGGATTATGTATTTTCTAATCAATCTGTCCAGAGATGTTATTGCACATCTCTTGAGCAGGTAAGACTTGAACCTGGGTCTCCTGGTCAGAGAGAAAGTGACTATAGATGCTAGAGATCAGAGTTGAAAAGTGTGTTGCTGGAAATGCTCAGCAAGTCAGGCTGCATCCGAGTAGCAAAAGATTTGATGTTTTGCGCAAAAGCCCTTTGTCAGGAACGTT
>NC_057716.1:67646760-67661529 GCF_004010195.1 Chiloscyllium plagiosum
AGATGCACGTGGAGCATGATGGTGATAGTCAGAGGTAGGATGAAGCGGATAGGTGAGAAGGAAGATGAATATGTAGGACAGTTCAAGAAGGTGATGCTGAGTTGGAAGGTTGGATCTGGGATAAAGTGGGGTGGGAGATAAGGAAACTGGTGGTTGACATTGATGCCATGTGGTTATAGGGTCCCAAGGCAGAAACTGACGCGTTTTTCCTCCAGTTGTTGGTTGGCTAGGATTTGGTAGTGGAGGGGGCCCAGAGCTTTCATGTCCGTGGCATAGTGGGAGGGGGAATTAAAGTGGTTGGCCATAAGGCAGTGGGGTTGTTTGGTGTGTGTGTCCCAGAGATTTCCCTGAAATGTTCCATGAGTTGGCATCCTGTCTCCCCAATGAAGAGGAGAAATCGAGAGGAATGGAGAACAATTACACTGGCACTATCCCTCACCTTTTCCTCTGCTACATTGATGACTATATTGGGGCCAGCTCATGCTCCCACGAGAAGGTTGAACAGTTCATTACCTTCCACCCTGACCTTAACTTCACCTGGACCATCTCGGACACCTCTCTCCCCTTCCTGGACCTCACCATCTCCAGGAGAAAGTGAGGACTGCAGATGCTGGAGTCCTGAAGAAGGGCTCTTGCCCGAAACGTTGATTCTCCTGCTCCTTGGATGCTGCCTGACCTGCTGTGCTTTTCCAGCAACACATTTTCACCTCTCCATCTCCATCTCCATCTCCAGTGACCGACTCAATACGGACATCTACTTCAAACCCACTAACTCCCACCTGCACTACACCTCCTCTCACACCCCCTCCTGTAAAAACACTATCCCTTACTCCCAATTCCTCTGCCTCCACTGTTTCTGCTCTCAGGAGGAGCAATTCTACTCCAGAACATCCCAGATTACCTCCTATTTCAAGGAGCACCATTTTTCCTCCCACGTGGTCAACAACACCTGCAGCATGCCTCTTCCACTTCCTGCACCTCTCCAATTGTAACAAGGATAGAATACCCCTAGTCCTCACCTCCCACCCCACTAATCTCCGGATACAGCACATTATCCTCCACCATTTCCAACACCTACAATCAGACTGCACCACCAGAGATATATTTCCCTCCTCACCCCATCTGAATTCCACAGAGACCATTTCCCCCGTCATTCTCTCATTAGGTCCATGCCCCCCCAATAACCTATCCTCTACTCCCAGCACCTTCCCTTGCCGTCGCAAGAAGTGTAAAACCTGTGCCCAGACCTGCCCCCCCTCACCTCCATCCAAGGCCCCAAAGGATCCTTCCACATCCAGAAGAGACTTTCCTGCACATGCAAACACCAAATATGCAATTGGCTGATTGGGTGTTGACCTCACCAATACAGCCACTGCCGATGCTGCCAGGTCTCATACTGGGCCCAAAACTGCCTCTGCCTCTGCCTCCATGAATCTGCACGATGGAGTTTAGAACAATGAGGGGAGATCTGATTGATGTTTACAGAATACTGAGAGGCCTGAACATGTTTCCACTAGTAGGAGAGACCAGGACTTGAGAGCAGAGACTCAGAGTCAGGGGATGACCTTTAGAACTAGGGCAAGGAGGAATTTCTTAAGCCAAAGGGTAGTTAATCTACGTATCCCATTACTATAGAGGGCTGTGGAGGCCAAGTCACTGAATATATTTAAGACAGAGATAGATAGGTTCTTGACTGCTAAGAGGATCAAGGGTTATAGGAAGAAAGCAGGAGAATGGGGTTGAGAAATGTATCAGCCATGATCGAATGGTGGAGCTGACTTGGTGGGCCGAATAGCCAAATTCTGCTCCTATGTCTTATGGTCTTATGGATCTAATTAATTATCAAATAAATGGTCTTATAGTGGGTCCAGTAGGCACAGCTCTCATGAACATCAAAGTTGGATACCATGAAACACATGTCTTTGATGGAATGACATCTAACCTTCCACTAGTTGCATAGTTCTGCTATGTTGGTAATGTGTTTGCCATATTTAAACCCGAGTTGCATATAAGAATTTTTTTGCATTTCTTAATGGGCTCCATTCTGCATTCAGATTCACCTTTGAAATAGAGCAATCAAATGAGCACAATTCAACACACCATAGGAATGACTTCTTGGCAACCTCATATACAGGCGGAAGGTTGACACTGTAATATGGTGCATCAAAGCCATCCTGCAGAATAATGGCTACATTGTTCAGAGAATTTCTCACAATATATAATGCAAACTCATGATCAGGCTGAAGGTCTGAACGTTTGGTTTTGGAAAGTGCCCAGTTTATCTCATATTATGCGAGAAGAATGAGATGTCTCAAAAATTTGAGTAACAAGTGCAGCTCACTGCTTCATATTGCTATAATAGCAGTGGCAATAAGAATGCAGGTTACAACTAACAGGATGCTGCGATCAAATCAAAAAGACATTCTGCCTATCAGACAAATGAGTAATGAGGTATATGAATTTCAGTGGCAGTATGATGCTAGGTATATTGTTCCTTAAAAGAACTGGATTGTATCAAACAATATCACTTTAGCTGTTCACAACAAGCAATACACTGACTATCCAACCAGCTTGCTATTTTAAAATTCAAACATTGCGTCCAATACTAAATATGATTTCACAATTGGACATCTGCTAACCAATCATAAAGTCTGCAAAGAATTATGCTGCCAACCAATTTCGGGCTTGCAGCGAGGCACACTTGCATGTACTAGAAGCTACATATACAAATACACAGCCTCTGTTTCAATGCAGATGGAAAGAACATGTAAGCATATTGTGCCTGTTACAATTCAACAAAATAGGTGACAGTCATTTTGTGGTTCATTTCTCAGGTCAAAGCTTTGACAAATCTGAGCCAACCTACATGTTTAAAATATAAACAAAGCTTGGCACTTAATGATTAGCCATAATTAACTGTTAATTCTCCATGGCAATGCCTCTATCAATCAGAGTTGAAGAGTGCATTACTAGAAAAGCACAGCCAGTCAGGCAGCATCCAAGGAACAGGAGAATCAACGTTTTGGGCACAGACCCTTCATCAGGAATTGACTCTGATCTCCAGCATCTGCAGTCCTCACTTTCTCTATCAATCATAGTCCATTTGACAAGCGATGAGCACTTGCCTCCCATACAATAGACCAGTTGTTTTCCCGTTGGTTTTATATTTCCTCACAATCTTCCTCATGAGTACAAGGCAAAAAGCTTCAACAAAATGTGTTTTTTGTTCAGTAATACTCCAGGATACAAGGAATAAACTGGATGGAGAAAAACACTAATTAAGAAGTATTGAATAAAGTCAAAAGAACAACAGAATGTAAGATCAACAATTCCAATTTAGCATAAGATATTCTGTGGCTAGTTTTGTCTTCTAAATGTAGCCATGCTGTGGAGATGCTGGCGTTGGGATGGGTGGACGAAGTCAGAAGTCAGACAACACCAGGTGATAGTCCAATCCTTTACCTAACAAAGGTACAGTGCTCCGAAAGCTTGTGATTTTAAATAAACCTGTTGGACTTTATCCTGGTGCCACATGACTTCTGACTTTGTCCTAAATGTAGATCCTAAATCCTTTTTCTGAAAATCAAACTAAACAAAAGTAACCAAAGAACTTTCCAAAGAAGGGTTGCTGGACCTGAAATGTTAACTCTGCTTTCTCTCCACAGAGCTGTTACAACTGCTGAATTCGTCCAGCAATTTCAGTTTTTGTTTCTGAAAAATAAATGATAATGTTTATATTTATATTTGAAGATTGTATACTTATTTGGATAAGGCTAATTACCTCTGCTCCCGATCTCAGGGGTCTCGACAATGTTAATGGAAGATAACTGGATGAAACATATTGTGTAGAGTATGGTTCATATTCCATTTGTTTATAACGTTGATATACCTAAAGTTTATACAAATTACATAACACAAAATAACACATTAAGAACGGCTTAAAATAATTAAAGATCATTTTAACAGAAGAAAACAAAAAGACAAAATGGATAGTTTCAAGTATTTTTGTTTTACATATTGTCTTTTACAGTAATATTACTTTGGATAATTTTTAAACTTAAATTCAGATATTACCGGTTGAATCTTAAGTTTTTTTGACGTAGTGTGAGGAATTTGGAGGGATTCTCATTATGAGGCCGAGTTAGATTTCTTGCCATATCTTACCAAATGCACCTCATTAAGTACCTAACCAGTCCTTATGCCATCCCTCATGTCCAATTCTATTCCCATTTTACCACTTGTCATTCCCAGAACAAATCGCTACTCGTTGGATATCCATTTGAAAGACCTGTACCATTTCTATCTATGCCATCTTTAAAAGGCTGCAATGCATCTGGAGGAAAACTGGCCATCTGGAACTGCATGTTTCTTTATTTGTCCCACACATGGCAGATTGGGGAAATGGGCACCCAAATTTGTGACCAGGAACCTAGAAGTCCTGCTGGGTGGGATGGTGCAGACACAGGGCATTCTCTTCTCCAACAACTAGCAGTCAAGATCATTGCACAACACCATGACATTCTGATCTGAGATTGCCTCCCAGGTCAACGCAGTCTCAGCCAAAGACCAGCCATGTAGGAAGAATGTCAATGACTTCTGTACTTTGCCAGTGTTAATGCCACCATCTTGTCTTGAATACCTCACAAACTCTATCTCTGATATTGTGCCACACAAGGCATATGGCCTACCACTCTCATTATTACCTGCAACTAGTGCCCTCACTTGTTGTCACCCATCAAATCCCCAATACTACTGAACCTGCATGCCCCCTGTGATGCTTGGGGCTTCTCCACACCTGAAACAAAACTAACACTCCTTTTCATTTCCCTTAAGGAAAAAACAGATCACAATTGGACAAAAGAGTCAAGGGGGCTTCTGACATTTGGCTCGACACCCCTTAAGTTGAGAGGATCCTGACACTGACCATCCCAAGGGGTTGAACTCCTGTGTCCAAGCTCCTGGACTGATATCAAAGCCTGCTTTGACTTACTGAACTAGGAAGCCCTGACCAAAGGCTATCACCCTTGATTTGACTAAGGACTGCAGATGAATGCACCAAGTTTCTTGGCTTGGTGTCATGCTGAATGGCAAAGCAACATAGCTGTACTATGAGCCTGGTTGGGAGGCAAAGTGAGTCATTACAAGGGAGGGTGTGGTGATCATCCACATAGGCTCAGAGCAAGTGAACACTATGACAGCAAGTGAACAGCCCAGAGATGCAGCCTGGTCCAATCCAAGAGTTGGTTTTGTTTCCCTGAGCACACAGTGTCCTTGTAGCAATGCTACAATAATATTTATCAGTGCATGCCAAGGTGCAGCATTAACGTGCAGAGGCATACTGTAAGAAATGCAGTTGGCTCGTGGTTAGCACTGTTGCCTCACAGAACCATGGATGTGGGTTTGATTCCACCCTCAGACGACTGTCTGTGTGGAGTTTGCACATTCTCCCTGACTACATGGGTTTCCTTTGGGTGCTCTGGTTTCCTTCCACAGACCAAAGATGTGCATATTAAGTGGATTGGCCATGGCAAATTGCTCATAGTACCAGGTATTTGTGGGCTAGGTTGGAAATGCAGAAGTATAGGTTAGAGGGTTGGGACTGGGTGGGATGCTCTTTGGAGGGTTACTGTGGACTCAATGGGCCAAATCTCCTGCTTCCACATTGTGGGATTTTATGATTCTATGATTCTAAGATTAGCAATGTGCAATGAGGTTCTTAGAGGCTGGCACATATTGGTTGTGGTGTGTAGCTGCTGTACCTGGATCATGTCCTAAGGTATTAATGCTCAGCATACAACATGGAGACTCTTTTCAGCAGTTGCTAGGTACCTGCTCTGACTTCCCATATTAAGAATTCTCAATGTCTAGCTCTTTTGGCATCTTTGGTAAGATAGGAAGCTGAATATTAATGAGGTAAGTTGTGGCATTAATAAGACATTGGAAAAGCTATAATTCTTCTTATGGCAACTCTTCACTACCCAGCAGAAACTCACCTACCACTTGGCAAATGCACAAAAGATGCAGCAAGATACTGACATCAAGACAGATCTCACTGGACTTCTTGTCTGATTCTGCCTTATCACTCAGACTCTGCTGAGATTCCATGATATGTATTGGAATTTCAAACAGGTTGGTGTCAGAATGGGGACAGGTGGGTGCCAAAATTGGATTGCTGTCCTCTTCCCAATGTGTGATCACAATTTTGGTCCAAACACGTTTTCAATATGTGCAGTTCAAAATCAAATTGATTGCCTCCTGCCAAGAGGCAGTATAACCAATTAAGGGCAATTTGTTTTAAAATAACAGGGCTTATTAGGCCATATTATGTTAACTTGGTGCTTTCAGGGCAAAAGGGTTTCCAAAAAATATAACTGGTACCACCACGATTGACCCTGGATTGTGGCCAGGCAGCTGTAACATTTTAAAACACACAAAAAAACTTCCCTGGACTTCTCCATTGCAGCCTCCATGCCCAATCATTGTCATTGGGTTTGACAATCATTGGCTACTGGAAGATTGGTCATTGGCCCTCCAGCTTTGGGAGATCACCCATCACCCTGATTGAACACAGAGTTTGCACACTGGCCTTTAATTGCTTGAAACATTGAAAATTGTGGTTAGTGTGTTTGATCTGTAATTAGTTCCAATTTCAATTTCCCATTCCCTCACTGAAAATCCAGCCCTGTGTCTAATTGAGAATTACAACTTAAAATATATAACCTTTAGATTGAAGAATGGTACAACTTGATCGACCACCACTTCTGAAGGCCTGACGGACACAGGACCAAGTGCATCAGCAGCCTAAAATAAATTACCATATATGTTCATTCATCAGCATGACAAAGCATTTTGGTAGTTTGTTGCCCTGACACTGTTATTATACTTAGTTAATTGTTTAAAAAAAAACAGAAGTTTGATCTTGCACCTACTTCTGAGTTGAATGCTTTTCCTATGATTTTCCTCTGGTATTTTGAGAGCAGAAGCATTTTTCATTTAAAATTAGTTTTGGAACCTTTTTACTCCAAAAAAAGAGACAAAAATATTGTGACAAAGGAGAGATTGGCCATGGATAAAGGTTTTTTATTTGTTTACACTGAACTCGGAAGACTGGTCATTTCAACTTGTTTGTCAAATATTCAATATTAGCCTTTATCGATTCCCTTTACTGAGTTCCAGAGATTTGAGAGTTGACTGATGAAGGATTTGAAGTGGAAGCTGTTTTCGTTGCTGGGATTTTCAGCTAAGTGCTGGATTTTTAAGATTTAATTTTTTTTTCTATTTTGCATGCTTAAAATTAAAAACTCTGAGTAAATGAAGAGTAGAAAAGCAAGTTTTTAGAACTTCCTCTTTTAGACCGTTTCATGTAGAATGTAATTTTTTTTAGGTCCTTCCAGCAGCATAGTGTGTCAGCTGTATCAGTCTACAAATTCTGGATTTGAGAAAAGTGTGGTCTTTTAAGACAAGTCAAGATGAGCAAATTTGTAAGGAGTGATTATGGCAGTGAACAGAGTGGTATACTTCTCCTGTCAGATGTGGGAGATTAGGGAACAGTTGACTGTCCCTAGAAACTATGTCAGCAGCAGGTATGTTTGAATCTGTCTCATGTCAGGATGTTTGGATTAACTGGAGAGGCAGTTAGAGTCACTGAGCAGCATACAGGAGACAGAGAGTGTAATGGTTAGTAGATTTTAGAGAGCTGTTTACACCACAGGTTCAGTCAGATAGATGGGTGAGTGTCAGGAGAGGTAGGAAGGTAGTTCAGGACTCTCCTGTGGCTATTTTGTTCTAAAACAGAAATACCATTTTGGGTACTGTTGAACGGGATGTCGGTCCGAGGAAAATAGAAGTGGGAACCAAATCATGGAAACCAAGAATGAATCTTATGTTAAGGGGGTTTTTCAAGATACAAAAGAGTAATTGTTATGAGAAACCTCTCCTGTTAGGTACACAGACAGGAGATTCTGCAGCAGTGATTGTGAATTTGTGTGGTATGTTGTCTCCCTGGTGCCAGGGTCAAGGATACCTCAGAATGCTTGTAGCATATTATCAAGGGGGAGATAGAGAAGCCAGAAATTGATGTACATATTGGTTAGAATTACACAATGAGGGAAATGGTTGAGCCTTTGTAGGCTAAATATTGGAAGTTACATAGAAGGTTAAAGAGCAGAACCTCAAAGGTAGTAATCTCTAGTTTACTCCTAGTGCTACATGCTAGTGAGAAAAGAATAAGACGATGGGGCAAAGTTATCAGTGGCTAAGGAGACTGTGCAGTGAACAAGAATTCAAATGTTTGGATCATCCAGATCTATTCTGGGGCAGAAAGGACTTGTTCAAAAAATATGGGTTTCACCTGGACTGGAAGGGGACCAATATCCTGGCAGGGAGATTTGCTAGTGCTATTCAGGAGAGTTGAAACTGGTCGGTTGGGACAAAGGTATCCTAAGTAGTAGTGAGAATAAGAAGGACAAATGAGGATCCTTCTGATTTAAAAAAGAGCAAGCTAATGAGAAAAGGAAGACAAGAACAAATCAGAGAACAAGGTGACTCTGATGGATTAAACTGCATTTATTTCAATTGAAGGTATCTTATTGGTAAGGCAAGTGAACTCAGGTCAGGTACAGGAATATGGGACTGGTATATCATGGCTATTACAGAAACATGGAGGAAGTGAGGACTGAAGATGCTGAAGATCAGAGTCGACAGTGTAGTGCTGGAAAAGCACAGCAGGTCAGGCAGCAACCGAGGAGCAGGAGAAATCACGTATTGGGCATAAGCTCTTCATCAGGAAGCCTGATGAAGGGCTTATGCCTGAAACACCGATTCGCCTGCTTCTTGACCTGGTCTATTACAGAAACATGGCTGAGGGAGAGACAAGACTGGCAGTTCAATGTTTTTAGATGTTATAAGAAGGATAGAAAGGGAGGCAAGAGAGGAGTGGAATGGTGTTTTTGATTGAAGAAAACATTCCTGTACTTAGAGAGGATATTTCTGAGGGATCATCCAATGAAGCTATATAGATGGAACTCAGAAATAATAATAAGATGATCACCTTGATGAGATTGTACTATAGGGCCTCCAATAATCAGTGGGAAATTAAGGAACAAATATGTCTAGAGATCTCAGATATACGTAAAAACAATAGGTATAACAGTGGGGGATTTTAACTTTCCAAACATTGACTGGGAGTGCCCAAGGTGGAAAGGGCTTGGATGACAAGGAATTTGTTAAGTGTGTTCAAGACAATCTTCTTTATCAAGATGTAGATGTAACTACTATAGAAGAAGGAAAATTTGACCTTTTTTTCGGAAATAAGGCAGGAGAAGTGTTAGTGGGGGAGCACTTTGGGGCCAGTGATCATAATTCTATTAGTTTTAAAACAGTTATGGAAAAGGTTAGGCCTTGTATGAAAATTAATGTTCTTAATTGGAGTAAGACAAATTTTCATGGTATGAGACAGGAACTTTCAAGTGTTGATTGGAGTACAGTAGACTGTTCGCAGGTAAAGGGATGACTGGTAAGTGGGAGGCTTTCAAAAGTTAGATAATGAGAGTTCAGAGGCATCATGTTCCTGTTAGACTGAAGAGTAAGGTTGGTAATGTAGGGAATATTGGATGAATAATGTTATTGAGGTTCTGGTCAAAAATAAGAAACAGTCATAAATTAGATATAGATAACTGGGATCAAGTGAATCTCAAGAAGAGTATAAGGGGTGTAGGGGTATTCTTAAGAGGGAAATCAGAAGAGCAAAAGGGGATATGAGATAGCTCTGGCAGATAAGGTTAAGGATAATTCAAAGAGTTCCTGCAAGTACATTAAGAGCAAAAGAGCAACTAGGGAGACAACAGTGCCCCTTAAAGATCAACGAGGTCATTTATGTATGGAACTACAGGAGTTAAGATACTAAACAAATATTTTATATCAGTTTTTACTGTGAGAAAGAATCTACATTACAGAAGAAGTGATTGGGATCTTAAAAAGCGTAAAGGTAGATACATTTCCAGGACCTGATGAAACATACTTGAGGAGATTGTGGGAAGTTAGGGAACTTGTGGGACCCCTAGCAGAGGTATTTTTGATTTTATTTATTTATTACTACCCATGTGTACCGAGGTACAGAAAGAGTTATTTTATGTTTACAGATGGATCATACTAAACAGGTACATTAGGGTATCATAAACGAGTGCAGAAAACAGTGTTACAGTGTGGGGAGCAGACACCTAGGTCTCAGAGTTTGGAGATGATTTTCTTCAGAATTATGGTGTTGAAGGTGGAGCTGTAGTCAATAAATATGAATCTCATTCATTTGTATCATCTATAGCCATGGGTGAGGTATTGTAGAACTGGAGAGTAGCTAATGTTGTGCTTTTATTTCAGAATGGCTGTAAGGAGAAGCCTGGGAACTATGGGCTGTGAGTTTGACATCAGTGGTGGGTAAGTTGTTGCAGGGGATTCTGAGAGACAGGATTTACATTCATTTGGAGAAGAAATGACTGATTAAGGGTAGTCAGCATGGCTTTGTTCCTGGCAAATATGTCTCACAAACTTGATTGAGCTTTTTTAAGGATGTAACCAAAAAGATTGATGAAGGTGGAGTGCTCTTGTTCAGGACATTGATGAAGCCATTTTGGTACTATGTACAATTCTGGTTGCCCTGCAACAGGAAGGATATTATTAAATTGGAGAGGTTTCAGAAAAAAATTACTAGGATGTTGCTGGGACTAAAGGATAGACTGGGACATTTTTCACTGGAATGTCGGAGGTTGAAGGGTGACATTACAGAGGTTTATAAAATTGTGAGGGGCATTGATAAGATGAATAGCAAAGGTCTTTTTCCTAGGGTGAGAGAGTTACAATTCTGGTTGCCCTGCAATAGGAAGGATATTATTAAATTGGAGAGGTTTCAGAAAACAATTACCAGGATGTTGCTGGGACTAAAGATTGACTGGGACATTTTTCACTGGAATGTCGGAGGTTGAAGGGTGACATTACAGAGGTTTATAAAATTGTGAGGGGCATTGATAAGATGAATAGCAAAGGTCTTTTTCCTAGGGTGAGAGAGTTCAAAACTAGGAGCATATTTTATAAGGTGAGAAGAGAAAGATTTAAAAGGGATCTGCGGGGCAACATTTTCACACAGAAGATGGATTGTATGTGGAATGAGCTGCTAGAGAAAGTGGTACATGTAGGTCCAGTTACAACATTTGAAAGACATTTGAATCAGTACATTAATAAGAAGTGTTCAGAGGGATATAGGCCAAATGCATACAAGCAGGACTCGTTTTAGTTTGGGAAACTTTGGCGGCAGGGACAGGTTGGACTAAAGGATGTATTTCCATGCTGTATGTCTCTGTGACTTTAAGATTCTAGCAGCAATGCTGTTTTACATGACCATGAGCCAAAGGTTTGAGACATTATGCTGACAGAAATCATGTGAGTATTTGTTATCATGTATGAGGACTTTTTAAAACTAAAAAACTAACATTAAGTCATGATAATACAAATTGTCTCTATTTATTCAGTATATCTGTGAAATGTCAATCTACATTTAAATGTAGAACATACTGTGAAATAATGCACAAACTTACATTAGAAAGCAAATAATATGTATCAGAAAGATACAGAGTAAATAGTGATTTTAATAAAATAACAAACACATTGGCACTTCGAAGTTGGTTGTTCTTCTTGTTTCCCTGAAGAAAATGGTTGTAACAATGTTCAGTGTCTACCCCTAATAATGCTATTTAAATCCAAGTTGTTGTTGCTGCAAATTAGAAATTTAAAATGATCTACACTGTTAATCGAAACAAAAATGTTGGCATCATTCAAGAGACAATTGAATTGAATGCAGGGTAATTTTGTCTGGATGAATGATTTTAGGTGGGCCACATTACATTCTCCAGTGTCTGTCATAACATCTTGAGTGTACTGTCATTATTCCTTATGATTTTCCCTGTACTTTAATCTATTGTACCTTTTTGACTGCAAGGTCTCCAAAATAATCTATTAAATGATAAATTTATGTTACACTTTGTGGTTATTTTATAGTCTACTGCCAAAAAATAGTATGGTCATCAACCTGAAATATTGGGGAAAAATTAGTTTGCTCGCCTGCATAGCAACTGGTGAACTGGTGGGAGCCCCAGTTCACCTTTCTATGAGAGGCTAATGCTATTTAAATTTGAAGAGAAATTTACTTCAACAGTACAGGGCAACCTCAATTATCCGAGCAACACGGACAGGGAGTATTTTGTTTGGATAATTGAATGTTCAGATAACACAGTCTAGATTAGAGTGGTGCTGGAAAAGCACAGCAGGTCAGGCAGCATCCGAAGAGCAGGAAAAGCGACGTTTCGGGCAAAACCCCTTCATCGGGAATGAAGGCAGGGAGCCTCCGGGGTGGAGAGATTAGAGAGCACCACTCTGACCTAGACTCTGATTTCCAGCATCTGCAGTCCTCACTTTTGCCTAGTTCGGATAATACAGTCTACTTAAGCATCAGGACTTTGAGATCTTGTTCGGATAATCCGAAATTCAGATCATTGATGTATTCGGTCTCCTACTCAATCAAGGCTCCAGCATAATGGAAATCCTGTCCACAAGATCCTGTCAATGCCACTGGCTGTTGTAGCTGTTGCTGGTAATACACCAAGGCCTTCCTCGGGGATCATCAGGGGATATCTGGAGAGAGGTGGGATGGGGATTGAAGGAATGGTGTTGCTGGGGCTTTTCAAAGAAGAACGCCCATTATGCAGCAGACATGGGAGACCCACCATGCAAGTCCAATTAAATCCTCGAGAACTCAGGGATAACTGGTTGCAAATGGCTAATGAGCTTAATTGACTCTTGCTTTCAGCAGATGATATTTCTCTGTTGGCCCCTTCCCATCCCCTGAGAACTGTGGAATAGTTTTCCTGCCCCTGGGAATTGATTGTATAGCCTCCCACACAGTTCTTCCAGATTCCATGGCCATCATCAAGCTTGCTCCACCAGACTTCATTAAATTCTATCTATGAACTCTGTTTCTCTTGCAATGAATGCTACATGGGCGTATACAGCATTTCTTGCCATGAGCAATATCAAGTAAGCAATATGAATTAGTTAAATGATGAGAGCTGTTTTATTATTTTAAATGAAGAATATATTAAAAAAATTGTATAAATTGGAATCTTGATTTGATTGTCATTAATTATGCATAATTAAAGTTCTCAAAGTTTATATACTTTACTTACTAATTCATCCTTCCAATCAGGGGAAACGTAATAAGGGAACGTAAAAGGCTGAATGTCTCCTATTTCAAAATAATATCTATCTTCACTTTCCTGAACTGTCCTGCCAATGGAAAGTATGCTGCTCTCTGTTGAGGAAGAAAAAGAATGGAAAATATTTCAAGAGAAAAAAAGTGCAGAGAAGGTCATCTTTTTATTCAATGTTGTCATAGAATCCAAAGTTTGGTTTCAGCCTGACAATGGATAATGAGTAGATGCTCAGATAGGAACTGGAGAATGAAGCTGATAGGGACTGAAATTTGGGGCTAGACCTTATATTCATTAGAATTTCATTCCATTCAAAATTTTGTCTTTAAATTCTACCAAGCAGATGCACATATGTTCACCAATGTCAGTCAGTGTGTCAGAATGAATAGATCTTCTGCTCTCCCCTACACATCAAAGAGACAATTCAGAGAAAATTATTTGAATATTCAAAGGATTTCATCCTGTTTCTCTTTCAAAAGAGTCATAGGATTTTCGCTAGCTGACAGCTGAAGGCAATTCTATTGATGCTGCAGGATTGGCTTCAGATTTTCACAGACAGGAAAATGATTAACAAGGAGGCAACTGGAAGTTCAGGGTCTTTGTGTCTTGCAGTTGCCTGCTACTTTAACACACCTCACTGTACACTGGCTAACATTGTTTCAGGCTTGCTGAAGAGCACCAGCGAAGCTCAGTGCAAGCTGGAAGAACACCTCATTTTCCGCCTGGGGACCCTGCAGCCTTCCAGACTAAATATTGAGTACAATAGCTTTAAGCCATCAGCTTTCCCATGTCCTTAACCCAAATCCCATAACTAGGCCTTGTTATCACATAGTCTGTCATTACGCACCACCCATTAATTGCTATTCACTTTCCTAGCCAGGACATTATCCACTATTTTCTCTGTCCAACTGCTCTTCTCTCTCTTTGGGCCTGCTACTTTAATCTTCTGTATATAAACTGACATTTTCCTAGCTACCATCAGTTCATAGAGTCATAGAGATGCACAGCATGGAAACAGACCCTTCAGTCCAAACCGTCCATGCCGACCAGATATCCCAACCCAATCTAGTCCCACTTGCCAGCACCCAGCCCATATCCCTCCAAACCCTTCCTATTCATATACCCATCCAAATGCCTCTTAAATGTTGCAATTGTACCAGCCTCCACCACTTCCTCTGGCAGCTCATTTCATACATGTACCACCCTCGTGTGAAAAACTTGCCCCTTAGGTCTCTTTTAAATCTTTCCCCTCTCACCCTGAACCTATGCCCTCTAGTTCTGGACTCCCCAACCCCAGGGAAAAGACTTTGCCTATTTACCCTATCCATGCCCCTCATAATTTTGTAAACCTCTATAAGATCATCCATCAGCCTCCGATGCTCCAGGGAAAACAGCCCCAGCCTGTTCAGCCTCTCCCTATAGCTCAAATCCTCCAAACCTGGCAACATCCTTGTAAATCTTTTCTGAACCATTTCAAGTTTCACAACATCTTTCCGATAGGAAGGAGACCAGAATT